>NC_091743.1:87071457-87371457 GCF_043380555.1 Nothobranchius furzeri
TCCCAAGATTCAGTAAGCAATGCAGGGGTGCCAGTATAGGAGTGATGTAGTCCCTCCTTCTATGCCCCGTTAGACGATCAGTAATCCAGCCACTGAGGCTTGATGTATTCCAGCATAGAGATAATTACAGTAATTCGGGTGAGAGCTCTTAAACACGTGGATTACTGTTTGGTTATGCAACACAAAAAGTTTAATCTTCTGACATGATGCAGGTGGAAGAAGCTGTCATGGTCTGCGTCTCCCCTCATGTGTCTCCTGGTGTTCTCCATTTTCCCACAGATCTTCAGCCCTCTAGGTTTCCCTCCTCAGATATCCCCCTCCCAGGTCCTGTGCTCCCGTGGCCCCCTTTAGTCACGCCCCTGTAGGTTTTCTTTCTGTAGTGTTTTTCCTTTAGTTTCAGCTCCCCCCTTAGAATATTAGTTATGTTTGCAGCCCTTCAGGTTTTTAGGTTTTTCTCTTAGGCCATTTTCCTTTAGCTACAGCTGTTCATGTTATTAGTCTCTCTAGTGTGTGTTTCCCATCGGTGTTTGAGGTTTTTCTCCCCCCTTAGATTATTAAGTTATGTTTCCTGCTCTTCTTGTCTTTAGGTTTTGTTCTGAGGTCATGTTAGTTTCCTCCCTGATTAGTAACTCAGTTCACCTGCTCTCTCTCTCCCCACACACCTGCAGATCATCTCCCTCTCATCCTCCCCAGTGTATAAAGCCCTGTCTGTGTCTCAGTATGTTGTCGGTCCAATGTTTGGTGTCAGCGTTGTTTTTGTGCCTCGTCTCTAGGTTTGTGCTCTATGTGAGCTTTCGTTTTCTATGTGAGCTTTCGTTCTCCTGGTGTTCAGGACTTTGGTTTTTGGCTTCCTGCCCTTTGGATTTTTTGTTCCTCATCCTAATAAAAGGGATTTTACTTTATAAACCGCTTCTGCCTCGTGTCATCTGGGATTTTCTGCGTCTTGGGTCCTAACCTCCTCCTAACTCGCAACGTGACAGAAGCATGCTCCAACATTTATCTGGCTGTCAAACTTTAGAGCTCAACACCCAGATGGATTACCATGGCCCTCTCTCAGGGAGCCAAAACACAAAGATCACATGGGCATGCCTTATCTAACCACCTTGGTGAAATATCTACAGAAATCTACATGTGATGTAAATATTAGCTGCTAGTTCATGATCCAGCCCAAAAGCTGTTGGGTTTGGTTTTGCTTCCTAAACAACCGCAGTCTCCTTGAGCCCAGAGGATGATAGAAGCAGGCAGCTTTAAAGGTTAGCAGGAAACCAGCGTCTTTGTGCCAATTGGAGGTGCAGGCGTTGTGCACGTGGGTGGTTGAGCTGGTTGGTGAGGGTCTGGGTGCTGATGACGTGTGGAAGTGATGCTGATACTTTGCTGAAATGTTTATTGAGTGTTATATAATCATGTTTACTGTCACTTGACATTTAAAGCCTCTCATTCCTGGTCTGCTGAATTCAATCCACAAAGAAAGAAATGCTACCGTTGCTTTCTGATGTGCAACAGAGTAAACTCCTCCTTTCTGAACAACAGAGACAAAGCAGGATTGTGGTGCTGACGGTAGGGTTGCAAGGATTATAAATGCTGGTGGAACGATTATAGTCTGAGAAATGGTCACGGTTTCACGATTACCACGATTATTTTACAGGGAGTGCAGAATTATTAGGCAAAGTGTATATTTGAGGAATAATTTTATTATTGAACAACAACCATGTTCTCAATGAACCCAAACAACTCATTAATATCAAAGCTGAATATTTTTGGAAGTAGTTTGTAGTTTGTTTTTAGTTTTAGCTAGTTTAGGGGGATTTGTGTGTGTGCAGGTGACTATTACTGTGCATAATTATTAGGCAATTTAACAAAAAACAAATATGTACCCATTTCAATTATTTATTTTTACCAGTGAAACCAATATGACATCTCCACATTCCCAAATATACATTTCTGACATTCAAAAACAATACAAAAACAAATCAGCGACCAATATAGCCACCTTTCTTTGCAAGGACACTCAAAAGCCTGCCATCCATGGATTCTGTCAGTGTTTTGATCTGTTCACCATCAACATTGCGTGCAGCAGCATCCACAGCCTCCCAGACACGGTTCAGAGAGGTGTACTGTTTTCCCTCCTTGTAAATCTCACATTTGATGATGGACCACAGGTTCTCAATGGGGTTCAGATCAGGTGGACAAGGAGGCCATGTCATTAGTTTTTCTTCTTTTATACCCTTTCTTGCCAGCCACGCTGTGGAGTACTTGGACGCGTGTGATGGAGCATTGTCCTGCATGAACATCATGTTTTTCTTGAAGGATGCAGACTTCTTCCTGTACCACTGCTTGAAGAAGGTGTCTTCCAGAAACTGGCAGTAGGACTGGGAGTTGAGCTCGACGCCATCCTCAACCCGAAAAGACCCCACAAGCTCATCTTTGATGATACCAGCCCAAACCAGTACTCCACCTCCACCTTGCTGGCGTCTGAGTCGGACTGGAGCTCTCCGCCCTTTACCAATCCAGCCACGGGCCCATCCATCTGGCCCATCAAGACTCACTCTCATTTCATCAGTCCATAAAACCTTAGAAAAATCAGTCTGGAGATATTTCTTGGCCCAGTCTTGGCGTTTCAGCTTGTGTGTCTTGTTCAGTGGTGGTCGTCTTTCAGCCTTTCTTACCTTGGCCATGTCTCTGAGTATTGCACACCTTGTGCTTTTGGGCACTCCAGTGATGTTGCAGCTCTGAAATACGGCCAAACTGGTGGCAAGTGGCATCTTGGCAGCTGCACGCTTGACTTTTCTCAGTTCATGGGCAGTTATTTTGCACCTTGGTTTGTCCACACGCTTCTTGCGACCCTGTTGACTATTTTGAATGAAACGCTTGATTGTTCGATGATCACGCTTCAGAAGCTTTGCAGTTTTAAGACTGCTGCATCCCTCTGCAAGATACCTCACTATCTTTGACCTTTCTGAGCCTGTCAAGTCCTTCTTTTGACCCATTTTGCCAAAGGAAAGGAAGTTACTTAATAATTATGCACACCTGATATAGGGTGTTGATGTCATTAGACCACACCCCTTCTCATTACAGAGATGCACATCACCTAATATGCTTAATTGGTAGTAGGCTTTCGAGCCTATACAGCTTGGAGTAAGACAACATGCATGAAGAGGATGATGTGGACAAAATATTCATTTGCCTAATAATTCTGCACTCCCTGTACATGAATTGATTTCACGTCTGTATTAACATAATTAAATCACACACACATTCTATAGATTATTGATAAAAGGCATGATTACGTTCTATAAAGTTTTTGAACCCCTGAAATATCTGTTGTTCCTTTTCAGAGATTTTACTTGAAAATCTTGGAAGAGTTCTGCGGTGTGGCGCAGTTGCTAATGCTAACAGTTAGCTTCTACTAGCTGAGACGCTCTCTGCTGTTTCCTGGACGCTAAACAAACAGCCTTCCCCGTCGTGAGTCCAGATGGGCGAGTCCATGAATGTTAGTGACAGTGTGACGTAGAACTGTCAGGATGTTCTCATCCTAGAGTTTCACCGTCTGTTTTCTATCAGAAGCTGACGCAGGAGATAGGTGTAGAAAACTGTCTTCATGTTCAGCCTGCACGAAACACTCGGAGTGACTGATTATCAGAAATAATCATTAAAAATAGTTTTCAGTGTTCCACACCTTTAGTTATATTTGCCTAAAAGCCTTTTTTTGAGTTTCTGTAAAAAGACAAAAAGGTGAAACTGGTCAGGGTTAGCACTGAAGGATGGAGACACCTTAACCAATTAAGATGCTGTTATTTAGACCTGGACAAATTATATTATTGTTATGTAGAACAGGAATTACAGAGAGGTGTTGCTGATTAAATATTAAAATGGCTTGCCATACAGCTGGTTGTAGACTGGTACAGGGGAAAAGTAGAACAACACAATATGAACCGTTGTTCACTCGATTGTTCTAATATTACTGTTAATCTGTTCATAATAAACATAATCTGACTCAACTGGAGCTAATCTGTCTGCTTGATAATCTCAGAGATGATAACAAGTTGAGAGTGTCACAACTTTTTTTTCTGCCGGCTCTGCAGATGGACGAGACGTCGTTCAGAATTTCTCTTTTAGCAGCTTTTGGAGTCTAAAATATTCCCTCACAGGAGACTTGAAGCGCTTCCTAGATGGAGACGGAGCGTCCCGGTGGCTGTTGATGCCGGTTCTGCTGCACGCGCTCCTTCAGTTTAACTTTGGTCTGCTAATTGGATCTATTTCTTTTTTATTTGCTGTGTTGGAGACGTCTTTAGGGTGGGTTAGCCGCAGCGTTTCACACCGTGGTTAATAGTCAAACCGGTGAATCCTTGCAACCCTAGCTGATGGTGCCATTTGGTTTCGGCGGTAGCTTGTGAACCAGTAAAAACAAGGTTCCCAGTATCACACGTAGATGTGTACCAGACACATTTGTCCACGTTGCAAATGTCAGTAGTTGCTAAATAGATTTTAGTAGTGGGAGCAGCAGAGCGGCTGTGGCGTAGGCCACTATGGGTGCTGCTTTGGTGATTTTAGATGTTCTGTTGGATGTTTTATGGAAGCAGAATTACACCATTTCACATTGAAGTTTTTAATGACAGTTACATGATGCCTGTACAAGCACCAGATCCACACTGATGAAGCTCACCATCAGTGTTGAGTTTGGCAGAGTTTGTGGTTTTCTATGTCCTGCCGTCTCTGGAGGATGGACCCAAAATTGTCAGTGGGACAAGGGGTTGGGTCGTTTCCTGGACCCAACATGATGATGTTCTGTTCCTGATCCACTTCGTTCTGACTTTAGCCTTCTGGACCAACTCCATCATGCTGGAGAAGACATGGTAAATGGTAAATGGCCTGTATTTGATATAGCGCCTTCTAGAGTTCTTGAAACCCCCCAAGGCGCTTTACAACACAATCAGTCATTCACCCATTCACACACACATTCACACACTGGTGGTGATGAGCTACAATGTAGCCACAGCTGCCCTGGGGCGCACTGACAGAGGCGAGGCTGCCGAGCACTGGCGCCACCGGTCCCTCTGACCACCACCAGCAGGCAATGTGGGTTAAGTGTCTTGCCCAAGGACACAACGACAGCGACAGACTGAGCGGGGCTCGAACCAGCAACTTTCTGATTATGGGGCAAGCACTTAACTCCTGTGCCACCGTCGCCCCAAAAGACATCACCAAACAGCTGTTGGATGTTGGGAGGAGTTCCTCTGGGGGGTCGATTAGGTACTGGTGCTGCTGGACTGACTTTGACGTTTGTAGGTAAATTTATGAGGGAGTTTGTAAGTTAGGGTGAAATTTTCCAATCTGAGTAATGAAACATTGGGATCTTTTGTACATTTGTTCTGTGTAATCCTTCTATTGTTGTAACTCTTTTCTATCATCATCATTTATTTATGAAGCACGTTTAAAAACAGCATTTCAGCTGTCCAGAGTGCTGAACAGGAGGGTCAAAGGCCATAAAGAACAGTGGTGGGCCACGCTACAAAAAACACAATAGTGCTGAAAAAGTATCACAAGAAGTAAAAAGGGCCCAATTTGTACAAATCTTAGAAAAAAAAATACAAGAACCTGGCAGTAGCTAATGCATTTAAAACTAAATCAGTGGATATACTAACAAAACAATACAAAACTTTATTTTGAGATAAAAACGAGTAAGTAAGTCGTCGGCTGAGGTGACAGCAGTCAGAGATCAGTGAGTGATGTGGAGAGTTTGTCTCAGGGTCATGAGCAGAAAGTTTTACGCGTGATTTGAAGTCAACCAGTGAGTCGGCAGCCTGAATGTGAGGTGGTAGGGCGTTCCAAGGTTTTGGTGCCACGTGGGAAAAAGCCCGTTCACCACGTGCTTTGTATGATGTTTCTGGAACGACCAGGAGCTTTTGGGCAGCAGAACGTAGGGGCGGAGTGTACTGACTCTACAGATCACGGATGTATGATGGCCCCGAACCACTGAGTGCGTTAAAGGTTAATGTTAAGATTAATGATGTTTTAAATAGATTTTAGTAGTGGGAGCAGCATAGCAGGTGTGGCGTAGGCCACTATGGGTGTTGGGTCCAGGAAACGACCCAACCCCTTGTCCCACTGACAATTTTGGGTCCATCCTCCAGAGACAGCAGGACATAGAAACAATAATGTTAACATGATATGAAAGTGTACAGGGATCCAGTGTAGCCTGGCCAGAATAGGAGTGATATGACTCGAGGTAAGTGTCTAACCCAAGACATGCAGAATCAACTCGACTAGCTGGTTGAGTTAAAGAAAAATACTTTATTTGGAAAACGGGAACAGAAGTAGCACTGGGAAGTCCAGTGGGGAATGAGCTGTACAGCTCTTGCCCATGTAGCATTCGTGGTGAACGAGGGGGGCGAGGAAGCCGAGGCGAGCGCTGGGCAGAGGATGTGCGCTCCGGGATAGGTGAGGTAGCAGAGAGGGTCCAGACAGGAACAACGGAGGAGGATGGGACGTGGTGCAGATAATCCGGAGTTCAAACGGCGAGGGTGAGGCAGGGTGTGTGGAGATCCTGAGATAAGACAAACAAACACCAGACGTGAGGGCAGTCCAAAAGCGTAATCCAAAATCAGTCCAAGTTCAAAATCCTAATATTCCAAACGAGTCAAAGTGAACAAACAAGTAAATGGTACGAGTGGCTGGGGCTACCAAAACTGGAGCAGTCATCCGGCGTAGTGAGGTGTCTCCATCTTCCTTTTATACCAGAGTTCCTGATTGGAATCTTGTGCAGCCGCAGCCCCCTCCGCTCCTCACCTGTGGGTAATTAGCTCAGAGAAGGCTGGATTGGAAGAGGAGCACTCACCTCGGCTCGGGAACATGACAGACAGCGACAATCGGAGCCAGCTAGAAAACGAGCAGCGTCATTCTGGACTCGTTGTAGCCGTCTAAGGTGGTAGCCGTTAATGCCAACTAGGACGGAGTTGACGTAGTCAATACGAGAGGTTACGAAGGCGTGGATGACCGACTCAAGATGCGGTCTCTTTAGGATCGGCTTGAGTCTGGAGATGCGGCGAAGATGATAGAAGCATGATCGGACTATGGCATTGACTTGTGGCGACATTGTCAAGTCAGAGTCAAGTATCACGCCGGGCTGGTGACACGGTTGGTAAGAGAAATGGTGGTAGTTGTATGTGTCGAGGCAAGGTGGGTTTTTGGATTAAAAATTCTAAACACAGCATAGGAGAAGATTTGCTTTGACCTTTTTTTTCGGACAAGTTTTGGCCAACGCTGTAGCCTTCCTCAGAGCACTGTCAATGTTGGTGGCGGTACTTCCTTCTCTGGTCTCAATCACAGGTGAAAACAAATCTTCTACACTGTGTTTAGAAAAGAATTCAAACCATGAAACGTTGGCATATTTAATATTTGTGTTATTCTCAAAACCTATTTTACCCAAAGCCATCTCAGTTCCAGCTGTGAGGAAGAATGAAAGCTGTTGTTGGGGATGAACTCTGACCTCTAATGACCTGGCTTTCTCTTTAGGTTCTTCTGTTTCACGATTGGTTGAAGCCAGCGTCGCTGCTACGGGCGTTTCCTCCTGCATTCCAGTTCATTCAGATTCAATTCAATTCAATTCAAGTTTATTTATATAGCGCCAAATCACGACAAGAGTCGTCTCAAGGCACTTCACATAATAAACATTCCAATTCACAGTTGGAATTCACAGATGCTTGATCGTATTTCAGTCTCACATTGGAAAACCAGCGTGGTCCAAGTTGGAGTTAACCGTGCATTGCATTTTGCTTTTAACACCACTGTAATACGAGTTTGGGCTGAAGTGTGTGTGAATAATTCCAGTTCGTTTTTCTAAAATGCATCATGGAAAATCTGACTTTCTTGTGCTAAATGAAAGCAACACGCATGGATCTTCGTCTCTGTGGCGAACACCGTTAGAATGGTGTGGCCATCTGTGTCCAGACTCACAGCAATTAGCCGGTCTTTTATAGGAAAATAAGTGCAGAAATAAAAGTCATATTTTGAGCTTTTACTCTGAACTGATGGTGTTTCACAGAACTGACCATTGTGTGGGTCTTCTTTCAGGACTCCAGGTTCAATGCAGAAGTGGACCAGATCACCGGATACAAGACCCAGAGCATCCTTTGTCTGCCCATCAAGAACCACAGAGGAGAGGTGAGGTGACACTGAGCTTTATGCGCCACACCACATTAATGCTGATTGGCCTTTATTGGTTGGTGTTGTAGGGGGTACATATTGTTGCTTTTAAGCTTTACTTATGACCAATAAGCTGTGATATTTTATATAAATATAGAACATCAACCTGCTTGGTCTTTTGATGTTTAATCAGAAGATTCTAGGATTCTTTGTTTTTTCAGGGATCAAACACTCTGTCCCAATTCAGACAGAGTCAGGTTGATAAAAGTTGAGACATTTATTTTCTAAACAAATAAAAACATGACAAGTTAACCAAGACTACTGTGATGGATGAATCTAAGTGGATGGGATGTGATGTATGGTGATTGAATGGTGTGTGTTTATCAGAACCTTGCATCTAGAAGAACTGAGTTCTGGGTGTGAAAATAATTTCGTCTGCATTAAACTATGAAGTTGGTTCTTATCAAAACGGCATCAGATGCAATCATGCTGTGTTCTACGTACAGTGATCCCTCGTTTATCGCGGTAGATGCGTTCCAGACCTGGCCGCTATAGGTGAAAATCCGCAAAGTAGGGACTCCCAGCATGCCCCTCGCGGGGATTCCCTCCACGTCGCACCTACGTCACAAACTGCGGCTATAAACGGAAGTCGCCTTTCCAGCTCACCACTCAGTCATCGTTTCTTCAGATTCATGATCAGAGTTTCCAACCTACCGATCCATCCCACGAACTATCAGCTCATAGTAAGTTATCTTACTTACTTCTGGAAAGTCTGGCATTTCCGTGTCACTTTGTTGACGCTCAAACGCTCGGGGGTTTCCTAGATTAATCGTGAGCCGGCGTTTCACCGACACTCTCACTTCCGCGTCTGTGAAACCACGCGCTCCCTACAAGCTCAACTCCCGAATCCAGCCGACCAGTCTGACATACAGTACTATATTGAATTATCGTATGATCACATTCTCTTTTTGTGGACAAAACTCAAGAAACATTTTTTTACTTGGTTTTATATAGTTTTATTACAAAAAGTGCATTTTATGATGAAATTGATGAAAAAAACAGGAATTTCTTGACATTTCGCATAGAAAAATACTGCGAGTCGGCAAATTTCCTTGAATAAGGCTCCAAAAAAATCCGCAAAGTCGTGAATCCGCGATAAACGAACCGCGAAGTAGCGAGGGATCACTGTACCCCTGAGGAGACTCCCTTTCGGATCTGAGATGTCGGGGGTCGGGTGACCCCAAGTTACCGAAGTTCGTAGAAAAGACCGCAGTATGACCAGGTCGGTCCAGTCGTCTCCCGGATCACAACAGATAGATGAAATCGTTTGCGTCTAGAACAGCTGTTTCTGAATAGCTGAGGGAACCGTTTTGCTCTGTCAGCTGTAGGCAGCTTTTAGCTTGTCGAAAGCTTGTCAAGAGATGCGGTGGCTAGAGAGTTTTCCTCCGATGGCCAGTCAGAGTTAGCTCCACTAACAGGATGCTGAATCTCACAGAATGCTGGAATGAATGAATGCTGAATCACTCCCCAGTGATTCTGTTTTAATATTCTCATATTATGATTTACTTGGCCAATCGGAACGTGCCATGTTAAGGGGTGTTAACAAACAAACCCACAGAACATCACGCCTTCTTTCAGATACAGGATGCTCTGATTTGCGGCTAAGAATATATCTATGTGCGGTGACGTTACTTTAACTTATCTCTAATGAAAATTGTGCATGAGTGTAGATAATGATTCACTTGTTAAATCTAAAATTACTGATCATCATAATAATATTCATTTCAACTTCAGTAATTCAAGCACAGATTAATCAACCTTATTAATTTAAGCACAGATTAATCAACCTTATTCATTTAAGCACAGATTAATCAACCTTATTAATTTAAGCACAGATTAATCAACCTTATTAATTTAAGCACAGATTAATCAACCTTATTAATTTAAGCACAGATGAATCAAAACATTATTATTATTCATCAACCATTATTGTTCATTCGACCATATGATTATTTACTATTATAACGGTTCAGTCCTTTATTCTGTGCAGGGCAGCCTAGATAAGCAGACAGGCTTGGCAGAGAAGAACCTTGAGGAGGGAACATGATGTTGACAATAAGTTATCATGTGTTCAGAGCTGCAGAACCTTCTGGGCTTGTTGGAAGGTAGAATGTCTGTAGATGAACGGTGGCATGCGGGCCAATCTGTAGGTGAAAACTGACCATTCCTGGACGTTACATTGTTGATGATTACAAAGGATCAGAGTTCAAAATCACTAATGAAAAAGTGAAAACAGGTTTGTTGGGTGTTTTAAAGGGTAAAAGAGATGATTTATGGAGCTATGAAAAGATGATATTAGCTCTAATAATATCTAGTAGCTTATTCATGGGGATGACACCGTTATGTGCCATCCACAATAACTGTCAGCTGTCATTTACGCCAACCAGAACCTTTTGTGTTAAGCCTTCCAGTGCAAAGATCCAACAGTCACTCTTGTGTTTCAGAGGAATTAAAGGGACACTTTTCATATTTTAAAATCATTTCATTGAGCCAGTTTGTGCTAAAACGACCCTTTACAGCGTTAATGAAAGGCCACCCAGCCCCTATCGCCCCCTGTGGTGACTGTGTGCAACTGCAGACTGGCGGCTGATGCGTTGGGACTTAGAAAAAAATGGAGCTGACATACCTGGCGCGGCGGTCTGCTTCCAGCATGTTTCCTGCATGTTTTAGATCACGAACACAGCTGATTAGTTTGATTTAGTGATGATCCGCTCCTGTAGGCACTAAGGAAGGCTGGGGAGACGTTTCAGATGTTAGATGAAGGTGTTAAAAGACAAATGCACAGCGAGGAGATAGGTTTTGGTTTCAGTTCTACAACCAGTCACTAGGTGTGCTAAAAGTAGGCCATAACTGCCTAGTTCCTCTTTAGAGCGTTAGAAAACATCATCCAGAATCAGCTGATTAATTTAACAGCAGTGGCTCTCTACTATTTCCTCTCACGCCGCTCTAGGGAACACTTTTTCATTTAGTCGAGCTCAGCTGACCAATAATAACAGTTTAGTGTTAAATGGTGTTCAGGCTGAACGTTTGGGATACTTTTGATTTGTTCAGCTTGTGTTTTCTGTGACGCTGCAGCAGCTCATTAGGATAAACTCAGACTCATTCACAAGTCTAATCTAGTGCAGGTCTTTGTCTATGGAGGCAAACTGAGAAGAGATGTAATCATCATCATACAAGTTTTTCCTAGTAGAATATTAAAATCTAACAATATAATAGTCTCATTATAAGCCCGAGTTAATCACAACAATTGTTTATTACACGAGAAAGGGTTTTCCGTTTTTTAAACAGCTGTATGCTCCAAGAGTGCTGATGTTCCAGATCAGAGGAACAAAAGCAAAATGGCCGATTGTGGAAAACCAGAATAAGCAGCAAAGCTGTACTCGTTTTCAGAATCTTTGTAAAAATCGGTTCCAACTGTAAGTTTATATGAGAAGACGGATACTATTGTCCTTTATGATGTGTTTTGTTCCTGCAGGTTGTCGGAGTCGCTCAGGCTATTAACAAGAAGTGTGGGGAGGATGGCGCCTTCACGGAGCAGGATGAAAAGGTTAGTGCAGAGGAGCATGCTAGTTTATGACTCCATCATCAAACATACTGTATGAAATGTTAATAACAATAATAATGCATTGGCTTTATTTAGCACTTTCAACCACTACTCAAAGACGCAATACAAGCAGAGAGAAGGAGACAGTAGAATAAACTAACAGGCTTTAAATGCTTGATTGAACAGGTGAGTTGTCAGCAGTATGAATATGTTGGGGGAGCGTTCCATGAGGTGGGAGCAGCCACAGAGAAAGCTCTGTCCTCAGTGGTGCGATGTTTTCAAGTTACTGTGTGAGAGAGGAGGTTGGAAGCAGAAGATCTGAGACGCAGGCGGTGGAAACGCAGAAGGTCAGATGGATTACAAGGGGCAAAATTATTGAGGGCCTTGTAGGTGATGAGTAAGATCTTGAACTGAATGCGCTGCTGAATGGGAAGCCAAAGAAGGCTTTTTAGGACCGAGGTTATGTAATCTCTCTTGTTGGTGTGAGTGAGGAGCCATGCAGCTGAGTCTAGAACATACTGAAGTTTTTATTGTGTGTGGAGGGAAGACCATAGAGTAGGCTATTGCAGTAATCTATTCTAGACGAGATGAAGGCACGGGTGAGGGTTTCTGCTGCAGTAGAGGACAGAATAGGGTGTAGACGGGCAATATTTTGAAGGTGAAAGAAGGCTGTTTTAGTGATATGACGGATGTGTGGTAGGAAAGAGAGTAAAGGGTCAAAAATGACTCCCAGGTTTTTGATCTGAGGGGATGGAGAAACTATGTAACCATCAATACTGAGAGAAGGGATTTGGGTCCAGTTAGGATTAACTCAGATTTACTGTAGTTGAGCTTGAGAAAAGTTGTAGACATATAGATTTTTAGGGCATTGAGGCGGTTTGTTATAGTGCAGACAGTAGTGGATGTTTTTTGTAGATAGGTAGAGTTGGCTGTCATCGGCATAGCAGTGAAATTAGAGTCCTTGGTGGCGAATGATATGCCCAAGGGGTAGCATGTAGATGATGAAGAGAAGGGGACCAAGAACCGAGCCCTGAGGGACACCATGGGTTACTGGGGTGATATCAGATCTGCAGTTGTTTAAGGAGATAAATTGGGATCTGTCTGAGAGGTAAGATGTGAACCACGAGAGGGCTGAACCAGTAACACCAACATGAGATTGCAAATGATGTAGAAGGATGGAATGATCAAGGGTATCAAAGGCAGCACCAAGATCAAGGAGGAGGAGTATGGAAAGGGATCCAGAGTCTGATGCCTCCAGGAGGTCATTCGTTTCTTTGATCAGAGCCGTTTCTGTACTGTGGTGAGAGCAGAATCCAGATTGAAAGGTCTCAAAAAGCTGATTTGAATGAAGACATTCAGTTAGCTGAGATACCACTGAACGTTCCAGGATTTTGGCTATTAGAGGGAGGTTGGAGATGACCACATGAAAGCACCAATCTGTTAACATTTCTGTTACATGGGTCAGGAACATTTCTACGTTTGCTGTAGGTTTTGGTAGTGGGCAAAAAACTGCTTTGTAATAAAGCCCCGCCCCTTTTGGAGCTCTGGCTCAGGTGAATTTCCCCACAATTAGATATGTCATTCAGGTAAAGTTTTTACATAACCGAATGTGTAGTTGGGTGATTTTACTGTTTTTACACCAAGAAAAATGATAGTTTTGTGTTTTCTTGCTGCTCATGTCCTTTAACGGAGCTCAGATATTCTCCTTGTCTTATCCGACAGGACTTCTCCGCTTATCTGACCTTCTCAGGCATCGTTCTGCACAACGCACAGCTGTACGAGACGTCGCAGTTGGAGAACAGACGCAATCAGGTGAGAGGCATGGACACCTTCTGCTGGTTTGTGTCTGAGCTGGCACAGACCTGTGTATAACGTGTGTGTGTGTGTGTGTGTGTGTGTGTGTGTGTGTGTGTGTGTGTGTGTGTGTGTGTGTGTGTGTGTGTGTGTGTGTGTGTGTGTGTGTGTGTGTGTGTGTAGGTGCTGTTGGACTTGGCCAGTCTGATTTTTGAAGAGCAGCAGTGTCTGGAGGTCATACTACGGAAGATTGCAGGAACCATCCTGTCCTTCATGCAAGCACAGGCTTGCACCGTCTTCATCACCGACGACGACTCACTGGTTAGCACGCACGCACACACACACACACACACACATACACACACACACCTTTATGGTTCAAATTAACTAGATTGTGTTAGTCGGGTTTGGACAGTCGGGATCTCTGTGAGAAAGAAACTCTATCATCCTCATATTTACGTTTCTCTATGGCAGCAATCTGATACAGTGAGTATAACATGGCCGTCATCACAAGAATGCTTTCACAACCTTCATAGACATGACTGTTGCCCCTCTCCTGACCTTGTGCTTGTCTGGCCAGCTGTCTCTTTCCTTTCTTACCAAACATTTCCTTGCTGACGGTTGCTGGCCTTAACTTCCAGACAAGCCTCTGTATACAGGTGTCAGGACGAGGCGTCTGTAGTTTCTCAAACGTGGCCCACAGGCCGATGGGTTTTACCAGAACTGGGCTTTTTATCCAGGAAGCAGTCTCAAACAGACTCTATTCACCACAAAAGAGTTTGTCCACATTGGTTCATCCCATTGTAAGGATGAGAAGGTGGTTCCTGTTTGGAAGCATTGATCTGTGTCAGGCTGTGGCGATGGAAACAGGCCCAAAGGCACACCGGCAGGTTTAACATCAACTGTTCTATTGAATGGTGGCAGGCGGGAAGACAAGAAGAAGACCTGACTCAGATGAGCACAAACCGAGGGTTTAAATACACGAGGGTAATCAGGAGAACAGGTGGGTAGGGTAACGAGGGGCAGGTGAGTTAAATGAACACTTAATGAGGCAAGACCAGACACAAGACAGCAGGGGCAGATAGAGCAGATCCCGACACTGTGTGTGTGTGTGTGTGTGTGTGTGTGTGTGTGTGTGTGCCTGTTTAGTATTGACCCTTTGCACCTACATTACCTGATCACACTTGTCCCTTAATGGTGGGCCTCAACAGTAATGGGAGTATTGACTGGAGGACAAAAGTGGCAGCTGAGAGTGTTCCTGCCAGTTTAGCGTTGTTTCCATTAGTTCCAGCCCAGCTCACTTGTTGGAAGAAGGAACACACCTAGTTGGGGCTCATTTAGGGCAATATTTACAAAATTTGGATTCAACTAGCTTAGAAATAAACTCGTACCTTCTCCCTTCTGCTGCGTTCACCGATTTGATTGCTGAGTTTGCCAGAATTCACCCCACACCGATTATGCCATTGTGTGAAAACCATCAGCGTTTCACTCTCTATCAGAGCTGGTATAAAACCTACAAAAGACCAGGGGTCTCATTTATAAAACATTGCGTAGAATCCTTAGTAAAACCGCACTTAAGCTCAGCAAAAAAATTTACTTAAGCCGAGTAAGCTTGTGACCTATAAAACATGGAGTACGCACAGCTGCACGCAATCTCCGCTTTATAAATCAGAAACTAACTAGAAATGTTCTCAGGTGTTTCGGGATCACATACCGCCCTCAACACGCCCACTTTCTGCCATAAATGGTCAGTCCAAGGTGCCTTGTGGATCTCATGCAAATACATAAGCCGGCTCGTTGCAGCGCTCCACCAGTGACGATGGCGGCCGCAGATCAAGGAAGCGCTATTTCACAAACAGATCTTGAGTTACTTGTGGGTGAGGCGTAGAAATGAAAGGAAGTGTTTCTGCAAAACAAATAAGAGAAAATCCATGGAGTGGCACAGCGTTGCCAAAGCCGTCAATGCTGTGAGTTCTTCAGAGAGATCTGTGGCGGATACAAAAAATTTTCCGATAAGGATTTGATACCCGGACTCCCGGGTGAGAGTCACTATAGGTGAGACTGGTCTGACTTAGGAGGACTATAGAGCTCCGGACGTCACGTGACTCTCAGAGAGTAGACGCCATGTTGGCAGGCAACAAATGTAAACAAAATGAACGGGATCGGCTTGGATTTTACTTCGTCGGAGTTTACTTCACACTTTAAAACCAAAGAAATCATTTTATATAGTCAGAAATTAAATAGACTAAACATCTCAGACCCTTACCGTGCCCCTGGGATACTTTTTAAAAACGCCAGAAGCTGTCGGAGTTGACCTGGCCAGGGAACGCCTTGGGATTTCCCCGGAGGAGCTGGCCCAAGTGGCTGGGGAGAGGGAAGTCTGGGTCTCTCGACTACTGCCCCCACAACCCGACTCCGGATAAGCGGATGAAAATGGATGGATGGACAAATAACATAGATTTACATGTAAGTAGTTTAAATAGAGTGATGTGCTGTTTGAATGTATAAACTGAACTCCAAGAGAAATCACTAGTCTGATTTTTTTCCGTGAATAAAATAAATATGTCAGGCAGGAGCGTCTCAGGATCTGTCTGAGATCTGTCTCGGTGAGACAGATAGTAGCAATCCAAAGTGCTTTTTATGTGTGATCTGACAACTGATCAATTGAAGCAGCCTGCTCGACCCGAGCATCTCTCTTTTTCTGTGATTTTACAGAAAAACAGGCAATCACAGTAAAAATGCCAGGGCTCATTCTACAGGACCAGGGCATTGCAGGAGAATGTATGAAGAAGACATTTATTATTTCTATACATGTTTCGGCTGTCAAACTTCCATAATGCCCCTTTAAATAGCAAGAGGGTAAAGGTCACAATTCGGTCAAATCTCTGTTTTACCGCGTGCGTCAGAAACCGATTCTCTGGCACAGCGCGTCATTTTTCGACGCTTAGGGTGTGAGAAGGCGTCGCTGCAGGTGATCTCCATGTCCAAAATGTGTGTAAGCCAGGCCCTTAGTCAACTTAAAGTTGCACACATTTTTCCGCTACGTTTTTTTTTTAAATCCCAAAGTTTGCATGGAAAGCTGCTTATGGAGTTTTCTGACCCCGTTTTGTGCGTAAGCAAGCTTGATAAATGAGGCCCCTGGTCCCTACCAGTTAACAGCAATATCTAAAACATTCTCCATTGTGGAATGTGAGATTATCAATAAATAAATAATACAAACACAGTTCTGGTCCTTCACAGTCAGTCCCTGTCTTGGTTATATGAACGTAAACCTGCTGGCTTTGGGGCTTCCAGTCCCTTTGACTGATAGCTGCTATCTATTCTCTGTTGTTCATATCAAAATATACAATTGAGAAACTGGATCTACACCCTCGTCCCGACTGGATGCAGTCAAACTTCCTCCAGCTAAACAAAGACAAGACTGAAGTTATTGTCTTTGGCAACAAGAAGGATAGAATGGATGTTATTGCTCAGCTAGACTCCAGGGGAATAAAGACAAATACCCAGGTTAGAAATCTTGGTGTTATCATTGACTCTGACTTGAGCTTCTCTGGACATATTAAGGCTATAACTAAATCAGCATTTTATCACCTTCATCAAACATCAAGAGTCAGAGGTCTCAAGTCCAGACCAGACTTAGAGAAACGTATTCATGCTTTTATTTCCAGTCAGCTGGACTATCGCAATGGTCTCCTAACTGGTCTTCCCAAAAAAGCTGTGAAGCAACTGCAGCTTGTTCAGAATGCTGCTGCTAGAGTCTTAACAAGAACTAAGAGAACATCACTCCTGTTCTTAGATCCCTACACTGGTTACCAGTAAACCACAGAATATACTTCAAAGTGCTCCTACTAGTTTATAAATCACTCAATGGCATGGGACCAAAATACATGTCAGATCTCATTCCTGTATAAACACCCAATAGGGCTCTGAAATCCCTTGGAAACAATCAGCTGGTAGAACGACGGGTCAGAACCAATCATGGTGGAGATGCTTTTAGTTACTATGCTGCTCACGTATGGAATCAGCTCCCCCATGACCTCAGATCTGCCCCGACCCTAGTGTTGTTTAAATCAAAACTAAAAACCCTCATGTACTCATCAGCATTTAAAAGCATCGTTTCTTATCATGCGTCATCTCCACCGTAATCTGCGCTGTAACTTTGTCTCCTTATTTAGCTCTAAACTGTAATTCTATCTGTGTGTATTTTAGTTTGTGTATTTATGTTGTTTTCATATCATGTCCTGATAATTGTAAAGCACATTGAATCGCCTCTGTGTTTGAAATGTGCTCTAGACATAAAGCTGCCTTGCCTTGTTTGTTAGTGCAGCCAACTGTGAAGCATGCTATTATTATTTTACAGTCTAATCAACAAACGTAAAGCTATAAGGCCTCACGCCGGCTTGTTTTAGACCAGCTTCGTGGTTTTAAGGCACAAAAACATTCATTTGTTGGCTGTTGTTCCTAAACATCACCCATGAGGGATGGGTGAGTCGGCTGCAGTCTGTTTATGACCAACAGGAAGTTTATCAGTCTTGTTAGGAGTTGAGTTGCTCTGAAGAGGAGCCTCGGAGCTTTTGTCCTCACATGTCATTTAAAGCTTTGACGTATGGCTCTAAAGATAAATTGGATTTGTTCCAGTTTTCCCATTTCTATTCCAGTTGTGCTTTACTCCATGTCATCCTGTTTTAAACCTTCCTCTTTCCCAGAGACCCCAATAAATGTCATAACCCTTCTGGGTCCCTTTTCTGTTTAAAACAGCTTTATTGCCCTCGCCTGGATGGATGAGAGTAAACCAATGCCACAGAGCTACGGTGTGTAAATCTGTGCTCAGCAGCAGGAGCCTCATGTATCTTCAACATCCTGTCCCACTTAGAAGTGGAAAAATGATCCTTTGTGAGGGACTGAGAGTGAAGGTTGAGAGAAAACAAGTCCCTATAAGGGGGGAGACTAAAGGAGCGCTGGAATGTTGAAATAAACTCTCCTTCTGGCAAGGCCTGATGGGTAATAAATCAATGTGTATTTTTAATGCTTGGACTTCAGTCCCAGTGCCTTGTCTCTGGCAAACTCTGGATATTTTAAGGTTCTGATAACTTAGTTGGATCAGAACGAGGAAGCTGGTCTCTGCAGCCAAACACAGAGGAACGGAGCTGAAACTAGACAGAACCAAAACCTTGTGTGTGTTCTGTTCTTGGTTTTTAAACTCAAGTCGGCCTCACATGAAGCTGTAACCACATCTCTATCCCGCTAAAATAAACCTGCTTTCATTCTCGCTCCAGAATTCCTTCTCCGGTGTTTTTCACATGGAATACGAGGAGCTGGGTGAAGTCCTAGAGCCCCCCAAAAGGTAAGAGAGTCCCGCTCAGCTCAGGTCTGTTATTAATTCTCCAGCTGTTTCCACTGGCTATTACTGCTGATGCTTCCTTCATCTTACAAACGACCCTCCTCCATCCCCCTCAGAGGCCATTAGATGATGTTGGTTTAATGGCCATCTTCACAAGGATTCATTATCGTCACACAGAGACGGAGGAGAGCCAAGTTGGGAATGTAATGAGACACTAATCATGCCTTTTCACTCATTTTAAATTGAGTCAGAAATTACAAACGCAGCAACAGCAGCGCAGCCTCGTTCCCAACGTCTGCTGAGCGGCTCTTATGGGCTCGACACACGGGAGGCGACTTCGCCTCTCCTCCATTCATTTTCAATGAGACGTGCGCGACAAAGCGATAATCGCGGGTCTCCCTCCTACCAAGCGAAACACGAAAAACGTGCGTGTGAAATTTTGCGCTCGTGCACGTGTCGTGCACAGGCGACCCAGCGACGCGATCCCAGAAAGTTGAAACATTTTCAACTTTTCATCGCTGTCGCTCGGACGAGGACCAATCAACGGAGGTTTCATTCACTGACCAATGAGCGGACAGGATGCTCCGTACACCTCCGAGCAAACATGGAGGAGAAGTTGATTATTATTATGTTTTATAGTAAAATCAGAAGTAAGATTTCACATAACTCTAGCAGCACCTTGTGAAACATCATATCTACCGCTTTATTAACTCTGAACCGCTTAAATAACCTTAATTCCCTCCAACCTGACACAGCCAAACAAAACAACAGAAGTTTCAATTTTGCCATGGAATAGAACGCGTAGACGGCTTTGCCGCTGGCCGCTGCCGCGGGTCGCCTCCCGTGTGTCAGGTAATAAAAGCGACAGCGACGAATTTCGCTGATCGCGGTCGTTTGTCACCTCCCGTGTGTCGAGCCCCTTACATGCTGTGTGTGTGTGTGTGTGTGTGGGGAGGGGGGGGGGGGGGGGTGTTGATAGGGATGAGCGAGTACACCACTATCTGTATCTGTATCTGTTCAACCATCTAAATTATCTGTATCTGTACTCGGAGTGGGCGTGGCCTAACCCAGAAGTGGGTGTGGTTTCCATCAATACGTTATTTTAAGTCTGATCAGAAGTTGCTATGTGTATTGTTTATTTATAAACTATTTACAGAGCAGCCTCAGAGTTGAGATGAAATGTTTTTGATCACAATAGGAAAGAAACTATTACACAACAAGTTTTTCAATAAAATCAGAACATTAATATTTAAGTGCATGAATTAAGAGAGAGAGAAGAAAAGATCTTTTCTATAGCGCCTCAAGATAAAAATCACGAGGCGCTTCACAAAAACAAAACATGTAAAATAGAAAAAAGAATTTAGAAAATGATTAAAATATATTTAAAATGAGCAAAAAATACACAATTGTGATTAAAAAATGTAAAGAAAGAGAGAGAGTGAATAGGAAAGAGGGAGTGGATCCTGAGGAAGAGGAGAGAGAGAGAAGGGAAAAAAAAACCCGACCGGAGCGGAGGCAGTGACTGACGCAGCACGAGCCGTTTTCAGCTCTGTCTTGTCAAAGGCACCACGTACGTTACGACAAAAGTAACTTTAAAGTAACTTTAAAAAGAAGCAAACTGAAGAAAACATAGGGAGTACTGAAGAAACGTGAACAGTGAAGCAAGCACAGAGAGATCCATTACTGTGTGTGTGTGTGTGTGTGTGTGTGTGTGTGTGTGTGTGTGTGTGTGTGTGTGTGTGTGTGTGTGTGTGTGTGTGTGTGTGTGTGTGTGTGTGTGTGTGCGTGGATGGACTGGACGCGGACTGAGCTGTGAGCTCCCGGCTGCAGAGCTTTGTGTGTAGGGAGGGGCGGGCGCTCTATTTGACTGACCAATCACAGAGCGGGAAGACAGTCAGTTACCCAATGAGGATTTCCCTTCAGCACGATTACAGATATTTACGAGTTTTACTCATTTCATGCTCGTACTCGTCAAAAATGCTTTATCCGTACCGGATACTCTTCTGAAAAGAGTATCCGGCTCATCCCTAGTTGTTGAGATCCTCCTCTACCTGCCAGATCCTCAGATGTTCAGGTTTTCAGCTGGAAGCTCTTCTTCCTATCCCTCAAGGCCATCTTTGGACTAAGTCACAACTTGCTCATCATCCAACCAGAGGCCATTTACCCACACACCAGATGTTTTATAAAAGCTGTTTTAAACAGCAGTCGTTGTGAGAGCTCTTTATAGATCTTCGATCCAATCAGATTTATTTATAAAGTGCTTTTTAAACAAAAGTCAGACTCAAAGTGCTTTACAGAATTAAAATGACCCAAAATTCCCAGTTTAAAAGCATTAACAGTCCCGTAACACTGGAAGGACGCCTCGCCGTGAGTGTGTGTCCTGACTTCAGGATGAGCAGGAGACACCTGCCAGAGGAGCGCAGAGGCTGTGAGGGCTCATATGGTAAAAGCAGTTCTGAGAGGTAAGAATGCCCAAGACTATTAGGACACTCAAAAAAACATTAGAAGAACCTTAAAGTCAATCCTGAAACGTACGGGGAGGCGGTGCAGCGATTCTGAAACCGCTGTTGGTAAACAGAAGTTCCACACAAGCAGGATTTATAAACACCAGCTTTAAAAAGTCCAACGTGTTCATAAACGTTGTTTTGAACTGTGTTTGTGACTGGATACGGAGTCTGGAGGCAGCTCTGTGTGGTGTTCCGACCTCCTGACTGGTGCCGGCCCAAGCCTCGACTCGGGCACCTGACACAAGCTGCACAGTGCTTCACATTTATTATTAATCAATTAATCCGTCTGCAAAGCAGACCGGGAAGGGCTGGGTTGTGTAATAAAACATCTGAGATTGTGTTCTTTTCCTGTTTTAATTGATGCATCAAGCAACAATATACCGAGCTGGTTGGAGCTGCCCGTGAGCGTGAGGAGGTACCTTTGACCGTGTCGCCTAGCAGTTGAAGGTTTTGTCAGTGCAGAGGGGGCAACGCTTGTCCTGTTCAACCAGATAAGATGTTGATGAAAACCTTACACATCAGGGTCGGTGCCTTATTTAAATGTTTTAATTTCAACCCCAGGGTGTTATTGTGGTAAATAACTAAAGTGTATTTCTGCAGTTAAAATTTTTCTAAAATATTTATTTTCATGCAGAAAATCAGAGAAAACAAAGTGATCAAATATGGACGTTGGCCCTGTTCTGGTAAAAGAAATCCCAAAATAAAACACACGAGCAAGTTAAATAAACAATATTTTTGAACAATACAGGTAAGTATAAGACACTTTAGAATAATCTAGCTCATTTTGAACATTGCATCACTGTTCAATAATACAGAATATATCACAACTATTAAATAATCTAGTATATTTTTTTATAAAAACTGATTATTGTGGAATATTTTTGAAAGGATGTTTTTCAATAGATACAATTTCTGATCAAATTTAGATTTTTAGAATATTTTAGAATATTTTACATTTGATGATCTGCCTCAATGTCATCTTCCTCCTGTTCATCATCATCATCATCACTGATTGTGAGATTGGTGGCAAAATAATTGTTCCCAGAGAAATCTTAGTTTAAAACTGTAAAATGTATTCAATATTAATTATAACTGTTATTATTACTGTTACCATGAATATTAAGATTATGTCTAAAAAACAACAGATTTTACCTAAAAATCTTCATAGCGTCTTTAACTTGTTCAGGGCGTACGTTCAAATATGCTAGATCTGATTTTCATGCTAAGACACACATGTATCCTTCTTTAGCACAACTAGCCAACCTTCATAAACCTAGCATTGTTGGTTTTAGAGACCGAGCAGTTTTCTGGCTCTGCAGACACATCAGTATTTGGTGAGCTATACTCCGCACTGATTGGTGGAATGGCGCCATGGCGCTAACCGTCACTAGCTTAATCTCTGATGATTGTTTGGGTGAAAATCCTGTAATTCTAAGAGTTCGTGAAAAGACACACCGACGTCATTTATGATGCGAGTGGAAGTGTCTAAATATAGACGCTGGCCCTGTAAAGGGTTAAAGGTTTGAAGCTAATTTGAGAATGCTTACAGAGTCAGGATCCTCTGGAGGTTTCTTCCTGTTAAAAGGGAGTTTTCCTCTCCACTGTCACTGCATGCTTGCTTAGTATGAGGGTTGCTGTAAAGACTCTGACACTAGTCAGTGACTCGGTGCAACCTGCTGGGTTCCTTATGTAGGAACATTTTTTCTGATTGCCTTAATGAAATGACCTGTACTGTACTGATTACTGTGTGAAGGTCCATGAGACGACTCTGGTCCCGATTTGGCGCTTAAGAAATAAACAGAATTGAATTGAATTGATGAAAACCTTACAGATAGATCTAAAGGAAATTTAAAATGTTCTCAGTGGGACATTATGTTGGATTGTGGATCTAAATGGTCTGTAAATCACTTAGCACCTTCTAGGGTTCTAAACCCCCCAAGGCTCTTTATAACACACTGGTCATTAGTGCTGCAACAAATGATTTTTAGATCATCGATGAATCGGATGGGGTCTCGACTCGATCGGATTAAATGGAAAATGTAAAAACTGTCAGGGAGACATTTATTCTCACCTTTCTTTACTTTAACAACAGAATATGATTAGAAAACAGTTCAAAAGCGTGTAAAACGTGCCATCACCTAAATATCCATACTTAGGCTATGACCAGTCATCCTCCCTGTCTGTTTTTAAGAGTCAGTTGAAGACTCACCTTTATTCAGTGGCGTTCCCTCAGCAGGTGAGTTAGTTATAGCGTTTAGATATTTCTGGTTAAATTCGTAAATGATTACCCGGATTATTGTATTTTTACCTAATAATTTAGTTTTTATCAACATCTCTTGATTTTATCTCGTTTTTATTTATGGCTGTGTGTGTTTTATGGCTGGCCATCGATTGGGTCTGTAGTGTTTTAATTTCTGTGTAGGTGAACAGCACTTTGGTTGGCCTGTGGTGGAAGGAAAGTGCTTTATAAATAAGGGCTGATGATGAAGAAGATGAAGATGATGATGATGATTTCTACTGCTGAAAATGTAATGGCGACAAATTATTATGTACGGGTTAGCAATAATCTAGTTTAAATTATGTTCACAGATAGACGTGTTGGTGAATTACATGCTACAGTGGCTTGCCATACTCCTGCTGCGGCTGAGCAGAGCAGACTTGAAGCAGCTGTTCTGCTCCACAGCGCTTCAGACAGCGAAGAATAAACAGGATGATGGGCCTTTCCTCATGCTTGTAGAGTTGAGATGTTCTTAGTTTCAGGACCATCGTGTCTTTTGAACACATTCTCACACCCAAAGCGTCGAAAATATGACGTGTGTGACCAAGCCTCAATATATGACGATTCAGGATACCCCAGCGGGCCAGGAGAGGACGCACTGTCCCAGAGCGTCGGTGTCTGACGCCCGCGGTGAGACGGACATTAGACCGACTTGTGAACTACTTGACCTTCCCCTCACCCCCATTCTAACCTTAACTCAGCTGAGTTACTGAGTTAAGGTTAGGATGGGGGTGAGGGGAAGGTAAAATCGGGGAATAGTGTCCATGTGACCGCGGGTGTCAAATCGCCATCCTACGTGTCCCTGATCGTCCTCTCCTGACGCGCTGGGGCATCCCGAATCGTCATTTATTGAGGCTTGGTCACACGCGTCATATTTTGACGCTTTGGGACTGAGAATGTGTTGGTCTTTTTGGAACCCCACCTGATTGTGAGGCTGCTACCCGCTAGCATAAGCCATCTGCCCAAACTTTTGATGCCAAACTTTGGACAGTTTCTGCCTTTGTGCACCTAGATGAGCTCATTGTGCCTCAGTAAAAGGCATCTTCCTTACACAAAAACGAGCAACATTCCTTGGTCCAATAAAGTTCTGAGGAAAAGTCACTCGAAGAGATGTTGCATGAGTGCTACGTCTACAAATAGTTTACCGCGTCGCTCACGCATTTCTTCATCGATTTTTATTGATTTTATTGATTAGTTGTTGCAGCCCTACCAATGTAAACACATTATCATCCTGGTGCTGATGAGCTACACGGTAGCCACAGCTGCGCCGGGGAGCACTGACAGAAGCGATGCTGCTGAACACAGGCACCAGCTCTGACCACTACCAGCAGGCAAGGTGGTTGAGTGTCTTGCCCAAGGACACAACGGCTTCAGCAGATGGGGCTCAAACCTGCAGCCTTCTGGTTGCGGGCCAGGCACTCGGCCACTGTTGCCCTGTCACGTATGGAAGATTGTAATAATTTAATTGGAGGGCTTTAACTGGACCCTTGTGGATGTAAAAGACCTGTCTCTATTCTGTCTACAGGAGGCTTTGAACAGTGACTTGTTTTTCATGTCTGATGACTAGAACACCTCAATGAGAGCAGGAGTGCAGCATCATGTAAAGAGCTTTCCAAGTCATCGACTGAATAATCTTGTATTCTTTAATACTGCATAAAAATACATGATTTTTAATAACGTACCACCCTGGCTGTTGGTCTCTGTGACTCGAACTAATGAAGTCAGTTCTTAGCTCTGGCCCAGTAAGGAGTCGAAGTCTTGTTACAAAACCGCTCATTTACAACCAGACAGAGTAGGTTAACCCCCAAATTCCACTACCTCCGCTGCGCTCCGCTCCGACACGAACGCCGGAGCAAAATCGGTCCCGTTGTAGTCAATCAGAGCAATTCCACTACTGCGGCCGTGCTCCGGCAGTGCGGCGCCGTGCGCCGCCCTCTGTTCCGGCGTCCGGCAAAAATAGAATCGATCCTATTTTTGCCGGACACCGGAGCACCTCCGCAGTAAATGGACAGAAATCACAACCACCCAACAGGAAAGGAGCAAGCACAACTTCCGTTTTTCACAATAAATCGATAAACAAAAAGTGTTTTTTGTTTCATATGCACAGATTTAACAACTTTTAACAACTATCAATGGCGGCTGAAGTTTAAATGCACAAAAATAAGCCATAAATACAGTTTCTACTATCAAAGTAGTCACACTTTGTTGATCCAAACACTGCTGATCTCTCAACACAAATGATGGGCAGATTAAACAGTTCATGCCGATGCTTCTCCCACACAACGGGTGTTTGGATCTAACTTCCGCGTTTATTGCTCGGACTGTATCGCAAGATCTCGAAAATCCCGCGCATGCCTGTTTGCGCGCCTCAGGTCTCCGCACCGGAGCGGAGCCGTTGTAGAGCGGGTACCAGTAAAAATTGAGTTCGGAAGTGAGCGGCTGCGGAAGGCGGGGGCGGACCGGAGCGGAGGTAGTGGAATTTGGGGGTAACAATAGAGGTCACATTGTTGTGCGTGTAACTTCATTATCCATGACTTTGTTCTTTTTTACACTGCTTAGTAAAAACATAGTTTTTTACCCTCCATGTTTTGGCTAATGACTAGTCCAAAACCCCATCAACACAATAGCTACCAGGATCAGACGAGACCAAACATGAAGGACGAACCTCACAGCAGACAGCATAGCACGGTAGAACTGGTAGTGAACTCCGCTCAACATTGGTGATCTTCTTAGTCCCTACACCCCCAGCAGGTCCCTGAGGTCCAGTGATCAAAGCCTACTGGTTGTGCAGCACCAGGCTAAAGGTCAAAGGTGACAGATCATCTGCTGCTGTGGCCCCCAGACTCTGGACCTCTCTCCCCCTGAGCCTGAGATCAGTGGACTCAGTGGTCTCCTTTAAAAAGCAGCTGAAGACTCACTTGTTCAGGCTGCTTTTGTATGACCTTCTTCACCTCTCTCTCTTTATTCTGCTCTCCCCACCTATTCCACCTTCCTCAGGATCCACTGATTTCCCTCTTTCCTGTTCACTCTCTCTCTTTCTTAACGTTTTTTAATCACAATTGTCTCTTTTTGCTCATCTTAAATATATTTTTAAACATTTTCTAAATGCTTTTTTTATTTTTACATTTTTTGTTTTTGTGAAGCGCCTCGTGATTTTTATCTTGAGAGGCGCTATAGAAATGATATTTTCTTCTTCTTCTTCTTCTTCTTCTTCTTCTTCTTCATCATTTATAACGGAGCCATAAACTAACAACTAGAAGGCTTTGCCGCGGGAAACCCGCCATCAGCCACCCTTTCTGAGTTCTTCATGGAAGACCTGAAACAGAAAGCCATAGCCACTGCCCCCCCCCCCCCCCCCACACACACACACACAAGACAAACGGAGACGATAACAAAACACCTGAACTGCATCAACGTCACCAGTAACATAAAGTTTACATATGAAGAAGAAAAAGACAACAGCATAACGTTCATGCACATGAGAATAACCAGGCAGGCAGACAGAACCCTAAAAATAACACATACAGGAAACCAACACACCAATACTTATTATGGACGTTCCACGGTACATAAATGACCGTTATCAGAACATTATACCACAGAGCAATTACAATAACAGAAGAACAAGAGCGCTAACTGGAGGACCAACGCATACAACACGCTTTCAAAACCCGTGGATACCCAACATGGGCAATAAGAAAAGGAAATCTACAAACACCCATAGAAAAGAAAAGAGAATCAGAACCACAGAGAGACTAGAACCAGTAATAACCCTTTCATATATCAAAGACATGGCAGAAAAAATAATTACAGTGATGAAAAAACATGATGTCAACACACCAAGAAATCATACATGACAGTCAGAAAAACATCAGTAGGCCCAAAGGACAAGATATCAGCAGATAAATGATGTTTATGTGTTTAGCAGACACTTTTGTCCAAAGCAACTTATAAGTGATAATCGGCGTGTTGCCCTTGAGGCTAACAACAACAATTACAACAACAACTTGACATCAATCATGGAGAGGAGGGAACAAAGGAGTGGACGGTAGAGAGGGGGGGGCGGGTGCAGGGAGGGTGCTAGTTTAGAAGATGCTCTGAAGAGCAGGGTCCTCAGGAGTTTCTTGAAAATTGAAAAGGAAGCCGCAGTTCTGGTAGTGCTTGGAAGGTCATTCCACATTTGTGGAACGATGCATGAGAAGAGTCTGGATGGTCCTGAGCGTGGTGTAGGCACTGCTGGCCGACGATCCTGTGATGACCGGAGCGGCCGGGCCGAGACGTAAGCCTTTGCAAGAGGATTCAGGTAGATGGGAGCCGTACCGTCTCGGACTTTGTATGCTAGTGTTAGCCATTTGAATTTGATGCGTGCTGCTAGCGGTAGCCAGTGGAGCTCAATGAACAGAGGGGTGTCGTGTGTCCACAAATGATGTGGAGTCAAATAGAAATACCATGAAAACATAACAGATGCGGAGAAGAAGCCCAACGCCAGCACAACACGTGGACAACAGAACATCATGCATGGTGGCGCAGTGGTTAGCACTGTTGCCTCGCAGCACGAAGGTTGCAGGTTCGAAACTCGGCTGCGGCCTTTCTACGTGGAGTTGCGTGTTCTCCCCGTGCATGCGTGGGTTTCCTCCGGGTGCTCCGGTTTCCCCCACAGATCACAACATTGCCCTATAGGTTATGAATTGTAAGTCGCTTTGGATAAAAGCGTCTGCTAAATAAATAAAAACATCAAACATCAAAGGGAGTGCAAGAGGAAAACAAGTCGCTTGGCAAAAACGGCGTCTTTGTGCGGTTCTAAAACTCAATCCAGACAAGAGACCGGCAGAAAAGGTCTCCTCCCTCCGTCTGGAGACAAAGCAAAGCAGGAAGAAACACGTCCACGTTTCAGCATGAGCGACAGAACACGGTTAACCTTCACCTGCAGCCTTTCCTTCCTGTTGCGAACGCCTGCAAAGGGACAGCATTGTTCCTTCATTGTGAAAGAAGTACTACATTGGTACTAGTTTACTGTAGTGTACCGAGCATGTTTGTTTTATTATGTAATAATTCAAATGTGATTACTCAACCGCCGCTCAGTTCCTTACAACCATGTTTATTAAACACCTCACTGCTGTTTTAGAAAAATAAAAACACACACACGCTAAAACTAAATCGTATTAAAGAAGAAAAGCAGTATGAAGGGAAGCTCAGACTGGGTGGCGCGTCAGTGAAGTAAACGAGTTAATGATTTACAGGCTCAGGATGAGAGGAGAGACATCGGACTGAGCTTCAGCAGCAGTCAGGAGGAGCAAATCAGCTCTAATCTGATTTAAGACGCAGCGAGATTGAAATCCCTCCTCCAGCTGGAACCCTCTGGTTTCCTGGGTGGCCTGAACTTCACAGATTCCACACAGCATCTCAGATTTAATCTAAATCTCAGTTCAGCTAACAGCTAAGTGTGTGTGTGTGGTTATTGGATGTGTTTTTGTATCAGCAAATACAGAATGAAAGCTCTGCTGTGTGATTTGGACGTTACTTGGGTGGGACAGCTGAGGGTGGTCCTTCTGCACAAGATCCTGATTATTTTGAGTTTAGCACGTTCCATTAGTGCGTGTAAAAATGGTTTCCCCATCAGTTATTTCTCATCCCAGCTCCTGGTGCAATCTACTGTCATCTCCCGCCTCCATTACTGCAACGCCCTTCTAACTGGTCTTCTAGCCTGTACGGTGAGACCTCTTCAAATGGTCCAGAACGCAGCGGCGCGTCTGGTCTTCAATCAGCCAAAAAGAGCACACGTCACCCCCTCTGTTCATTGAGCTCCACTGGCTACCGCTAGCAGCACGCATCAAATTCAAACTCCTAACACTAGCATACAAAGTCCGAGACGGTACGGCTCCCATCTACCTGAATCCTGTGGCTAACGGTGGCACAGGAGTTAAGCGCTCGCCCCGTAATCGGAAGGTTGCAGGTTCTAGCCCCGCTCAGTCTGTCGCTGTCGTTGTGTCCTTGGGCAAGACACTTAACCCACTTTGCCTGCTGGTGGTGGTCGGATGGACCGGTGGTGCCAGTGCTCGGCAGGCTCGCCTCTGTCATTGCGCCCCAGGGCAGCTGTGGCTACGATGTAGCTCATCCCCACCAGTGTGTGAATGTGTGTGTGAATGACTGATTGTGTTGTAAAGCGCCTTGGGGGGTTCCATGACTCTAGAAGGCGCTATATCAAATACAGGCCATTTACCATTTATCCTCCTGCAAAGGCTTACGTCTCGGCCCGGCCGCTCCGGTCATCACAGGATCGTCGGCTAGCAGTGCCTACACCACGCTCAGGACAATCCAGACTCTTCTCATGCATCGTTCCACAAATGTGGAATGACCTTCCAAGCACTACCAGAACAGGGGCTTCCTTTTCAATTTTCAAGAAACTCCTGAAGACCCTGCTCTTCAGAGAGCATCTTCTAAACTAGCACCCTCCCTGCACCCGTCCCCCCTCTCTACCGTCCACTCCTTTGTTCCCTCCTCTCCATGACTGATGTCAATGTTGTTGTTGTTATTGTTGTTGTTAGCCTCAAGGGCAACACGCCGATTATCACTTGTAAGTCGCTTTGGACAAAAGCGTCTGCTAAATACAAAAACATAAAGGATAAAACTCTATTTTTAATTTATGACATTTATGAAACTTTTAATTTTCACAGATTTTTCCTAAATGTCTCAAAATAACTTGTCAGTTTTATTGTTGAGATCATAAAAAATGGTAAAAAGAATGAACCCACTGGAGTGTGTGTTTCTCTGAGGGTAAATCCAACAAAACATTCCCAGTTCATAAAAGCTGGAAATGAGATCACACAATTGTGATAAATCTCAACACACGTTAGCCTGGAGCAGGAGCGTGAGCCGCCGAGGAGCATTCTGGGACAGAAAAGTCACCCTGGGTGAAAATGTGCCTGAACCTGGCCCTGAAGTGAGAGATTTCTAAATACAGCTTTAAACGTTTCCATTTAGATGAGAATAATGCAGGAAAACCCAAAACCTGATAACTGTACACGCCACCCAAACGACTATCTCTGTTACGAGGGAAACACTGAATAAAACACTCCAGCCACTTGGCTAGATACTCCTGTTCGATGCTTCCTGCAGTCACGTGTCAGGATTCATTCATCTAACCATCTGCTGAGGTTCTAATTGGGCATCAGGATGGAGATTACTTGAGATTTAAGGGTATTTGAATGTAATTGCTGGCACCAGATGTGCTGGTCTGAGTATTTCTGGGATTTGAACTCACAACCATGTCTAGGGTTGTTGCAGATAGAAAGGCAACAGTAGCTCCAGCTGAGGTCTGCAGAACAGCATCTCTGAAGCTCTGGTCAGCGAGTCTGTGCTGTATTTGAATAATTTTACTTGATTTCTTAGAAACAACACAAATATTAGAGCGTTTTCTCCGTCTGCACAATTTAGAAAGACTGTGAAGGTTTTACGTCTGGCTGGTGTAGTTTGTGTCTTTTCAGCTCTGACTGATACTCCAAAACAAGTAGGAGTCCTACAACTCCCCAAGGCACTTTACAACTAAGGGTTAGAATTAGGGATGAGCTGAAAACTCGTTTCAGACGAGTATCCGGTACGGATAAAGCATTTTTGACGAGTACGAGCATGAAACGAGTAAAACTCGTAAATATCTGTAATCGTGCTTAAGGAAAATCCTCATTGGGTAACTGACTGTCTTCACGCTCTGTGATTGGCCAGTCACATAGAGCGCCCGCCCCTCCCTACACACAAAACTCTGCAGCCGGGAGCTCACAGCTCAGTCCGCGTCCGGTCCATCCATTCTATTTTACATGTTTGTTTTTGTGAAGCGCCCCATGATTTTTATCTTGAGAGGCGATATAGAAAAGATCTTTTCTTCTCTCTCTCTCTCTCTCTCTCTCTCTCTCTCTTAATTCATGCACTTAAATATTAATGTTCTGATTTTAATGAAAGACTTGTTCTGTAATAGTTCCTTTACTATTGTGATCAAAAACATTTAATCTCAACTCTGAGGCTGCTCTGTAAATAGTTTTCAGATAAACAATACACATAGCAACTTCTGATCAGACTTAAAATATTGATGTAAACCACACCCACTTCTGGTTATGTCGCGAGCGTGTCCTATTTATCGGTTCCTTTAAAACCTGGTTCCGTTAGAACTTAAGACTGCGCTGCTTTCTCGGGGTTCGTGGGGCGTCGGTGAGTTTTATTGTATTAGACCCTGGTTTGGACCCCCTAATTAGAACTAGTTTCCTATTTTAAGGAGGGATTATATACCGTACTATTTCTTTTGTGATAGCACACTTTCTTTTTTAATTTCTCCCATTATCTAGTGGTTTTAGATACTAGGGCAAAGTTCAGCGGGTGGCCATCTGTCGCTGACAATTCTTTGGGTTATATTAGGATTAATTTGCTCCTCTGTCAGCTTTTGTGGGCGGTGGTAACTAGAAAATGATTCTTGTTAGTTGATCAGGCTAACATATATTTATCAATTAATCTAATTAATCCAACCTTACCCACGCTGGCGGAGACTTTTTCACACTTGCAAACAGAGCCTATTTTAACCTACTAATGTTTTGGCTTATCATCCTTAAGACTTCTCGTTACTCACGGGAGAGGAGAAGACTAGCTTCTTTACTTAAGGTTTCTTTTTCTTAATCTGTCACAAACCGTAAAGCAAATCCTGATAATTCAGGAACCTGTAATTAATGTGCTTACCTCTCCTTATTGTTCAGGTCAGGGCCCCCACTCGAACCTTTAAAGAGGACCTTTAAGAATCAGGAATGTGGATTCTTTTTCAAAAAGTTTATTACAAAATTAAAAAATACAAAAAATGGGTAGATATAAGACTGATCACTAACCCCAAGGAGAAATTAGTCCTAATAATTAACTTAGAATAATGAGTTGGCTTACACCAACTCTAAATCTTCTTCAGCTTCAGACTAATACCCTCTAACACACGCTCACTCTCTCTTCCCCTCTCTGCTCTCCTCTTTTTATACTCCATTTGAGACAGCCTAGACAAGGTTAAAAGTTCTAGTTACACATAAATCATTTATCCCATGACAGTAAGGTCATGGGATCATCTACCAGATACACATTTTTTAGTTCAACACATTCTTCAGGACGGCTTTTCAGCTGAACACAGGCCATTAGGTGTCTTTTCCCGAAGTCCATCATTCCTCATGAAGGCTTTCCGTCTCCTGATAGGCTCTCTTCAGTCTGTCTCCTGCAGCTCCTCCTCTTTTGCTGATGGTTGGGTCAGACACCTCTTGACCTTCTGCCCAATTTCGCTCCAAGAAGCAAGTTCTGATCCCTTATCTCTGCGACCCTTCCGGGACCCTCGCTTCTCGCCACAGTTTCTGACCCGCAGGAACTTGCAACAGTTAAACTACACCCACTTCCGGGTTAGGCCACGCCCACTCCGAGTACAGATACAGATAGTGGTGTACTCGCTCATCCCTAGTCAGAATATACTTCCTTTTTTACAAAATGGCTGCCTCGCAAAACTTGCACTGATTTGAATCATCGTTTGTCCGTTTCCCCAAAATTAAAGCAACTCGTTCAAACGCTGCAACCAGTATGTGGACTAGACAAAACGAGTGAGACACATGTCCCACGGTGTCTCCGTTTCTGGGTTGCAGGTCTTTTTTACAACACTGCTGGTGTCATTTCTTCAGCCGTCATCCCAAAACTAACTAGTTACTGTTCTCTTCTGTTGACACTGTTACGTACCAAGTGGTCAATTATTCACCACCAAATTGACCAGAAAACAACGTTTCAGTAGCAGACACGAAACAACATGTGTGTAGCCTCCAAATCCAGAAAGTTCTGCTCAGTTCTTGTACAAGAAGACAAAACATTCTTATTCAAGGCCTCATGCGGACTCCTGCATTTTCACTCTGAGGAAAAGTCACCCGGTATTATAAATAACTTTACAGATTCTAAGTTAAAATAACCATTTGTGTTGAATGAGCATGATGTTTAAATCAAATGTTGTAAATCAATGATGGCTTTAAAATGAATATTGTTGCTCCAATGATCCAGTTCAGATCTTACCTACACCGGATCAGTATGTGTTTGATTTAACAAGATAATCAATATCTACACTCATACACATTATAATAAGATACTTATTAATGCTAATATTTGATTCACATAAATCAAATCAAAGATAGTTTATTAATCCCAGAGGGAAATTAGAGTTTCAGTACACACAATTCAGAGATCAGACATACATGGCAAGACACATGACAAGAATTGGTGACTGTGGTCATTCGCAACCCTGAGTCGCACTACCTTAATAGAGATAAGAGGGTTACATGAGGATTGGTTCAGGTGGAGGGGAAAAAAGGCACTTCAGAGTTACCCTCCACCAGGAGGGCAGCTTTGCTCTGCAAAAAAACACCTCAAACAGATATGCAACAGACTTCAGACAACACAAGTGTCCACTAGGTGGGGTGGTGGGTTGGGACTATCCCCACTTCAGTTCCTGCAGCCACGATAAGCAGCGCATGTCACCTCAGTGTGGATGGGGGAGGAGCATCGAGGGTTGGAGGGTTGCAGTGACCCTGGAACGTTTCAGCGGCCTTCCCGCAGTCCCGCCCAGGCTGGGATAGGAGACAGAGTTGAGTTGCCATAGCAACGGCACATTCCACATATCTTCTGAGGGGGGAGTTTTCGTTGGAGCCTTGCAGGCTCAAGGACGCCAGATTCCGATTAGAATTTGTTTTGGGGCCAGACAGAGATAATTTCCTCTCTGTCTTACAGTTTGTTGGTCCTCAACCTCTCAAAATCCCAATAATGGACATTAATCTATCCCAATCCATGCTGATTCGTCCACTCTCTCCTTGATGGCATCCATCTTTTGTGCCAATGAATGAATCTAAGTCCCAAGCTTCTCGACAATTATAAGTGATTTAAAACATTCTCATTCATAAAGTCTTAAAAACCTTTGTATCTGAAGAAGGCGTGTCTTCTGAGGAATGTTTGGTAAAGCCCTCAAACTTGTCAAATTCTGATTTGCCAAAATGTAAAAGCAATGGGTTCAATAAAACAGGAACTACTTCCCGATTAATTCCATTTCTAGCCAACTCCCGATTCGGCCAAATTGAGGAACAAGCATTTTTGAAACCATCTCCTTTGACCTCCAGTCAAAGCCTCCCTGCAGTGCTGCGAGTGATATCAGACAAACGGCTCTTATAAGAGCCAAACAAACAGACTCAGAGATCTCAGACTAGACGGGTCCTATCGGAGCTATCTACGGGTTCCTGATACCGAGAGGTCCACTCCACCGGCAGTGTCCATCATGACCTCTTGACCCCCTGGATCACACGATAATCTCCACACAAGGGTGTGTAGACTCGGCACGGATTGCGTCGGATGGTTTTATGAACAAATGACTAAACAGACAGCCAATTCACTTTTACAAGCCAGACTTCACAGATTCTCTCAGACACAAAGAACGGTTTAGCTAAAACATCTAGCTTCCATCACACCACCTCGCATCACATTACATCACCCAAACCCACCTTGTCATGTATAAATTATTAGTTTAGAAAAAAGTATTAAATTAATTTTATAAACTATTTACTGACTCTGTCTGGATTAATACGAAGTGTGTTTATGGTCCCTGTTAGGGATGAGTACCTTTGACATTTGAATCGATCCGGTACTAATTCCCGGTACCTACGAATCGATACCGGTACTTAACGGTACCAATTTTCGATACTTTTGAGTGTTTATTATTTTAATTCTCTTTTATAATTAAATACATATTCTTCTCAATTTATAACCATATTTGATAAATATCACGATAAATAACATACAACTGTTTGTATTTTAACATCGTCCTTGTAGTTTTATAAGCTGATAATTAAACTGAAGCAAACATCTTTACTGTGAACTAAATTTACTGTGTATCTTCATTCCTTTTGCCGTCTTTTTTCATTCGATTTTTCTTACTGGGAAGTTAGAATTTCCGAGGAGAAAGCGAACACACCATTAGCTGATATTAACGGTGGCAATGGAAGCTAATTTATCAAGCTAACGTTATCTTAAACAGTTTATTTAGCTGCTGGAGCAGATTAAAACGATGATGCCTCACACCTAGATCGTTGTCGCTGGTTTCATCTTCACCCAATCACCCGTCGCATTTAGTAAAGTGAAGCCAAACTTTAGAGCGCGTTCATGTTCTTCTAGTCGGGAATTCAGAGTTCCGAGGAGAAAGCGAACGCACCATTAGCGAAACGGAAGCTAAGCGTTAGCGTGCGTGCTTTCTACCCATGCTGCTCTGTTTACAGTTCGCTCGCAGGGACCGACGTAACGCTCTTGCGCATGCGCAGCTGTCTTGGCAAGTTCTCGTTATGAAGGACAGGTACCGAAACGAGGCACCGTTTGAAATTACGTGAATCGGTGCTCGGCCGGTACTATGGAATTCGGTCGGTACCTTAAAAAGTACCGAATTCGGTACCCATCCCTAGTCCCTGTCTGAACAAGCAAAAGTAATTAGAATCTTCTGATTAAACATCCAAATCAATCAAACTTTATTTCAGACAAGGGATATGTCCATAACAAGAATAAAAAAATAAAAAATAAATAAAAAAAATAAAATACAAACACATTCTAATTACAAACCGCATAGGCAGTTGCTCCAATGTTTAAAAAGGACTGAGGAGTACCTCGTGTCACTGTAAGATAAAGATGACAGAGCTCTAACAACCGCGTTAGCTGACAAACTCAGTCGGCAGAAGAATTTGTACATGAAGAGCCTCAGAAGCGCATGAAAAGTTGGGATGTTACTCATAACAAACATGTGACTTGCCGAAGTCCATCTAGGGAGCTTCATGAGGATTCTAAAAGCATCCTGATAAGCCACTTGAAGCTTCTTCATTACTACCTTACTATAGTTGCACCACAAGTGGGCTGTATAGAGAGGAGTACAAAAGGAACGAAAGAGGGACACTTTTACAGGATCTGAGCACATGCCAAAGTTACGTGCCAGAGTGTTAGCCTGCATGTACAGCTTACCACATTGCCTCTTAATGTCCTCGTCATCACAGAGGTCACTTCTTAAAATGTGCCCCAAATATTTTACTTTGCTTACCACTTCCAGGACCTGATTTGTTAAGTTAAAAGATGGAAAATTAAGCTTCAGGTCCTCTTTAGTAGCAGCAATCATAACCACACTCTTTTTAGGGTTAAACAGGATGTCAAATTGCTCACCATACTTAGCACATGCCCTGAGCAGCTGCTGCAGGCCTGCGCTGTAGGGAGACATGAGGACTAGGTCATCTGCATATATTAAATGATTTACCAGTCGGTCACCCACCAAGCATCCAGTCTTACTAGCATTCAGAGTAACAGACAACTCGTCAAGGTACAGGTTAAAAAGGACAGGTGACAGAATCCCGCCTTGTCTGACTCCATTTGATACGGAGAAAGGTTCAGACACTTCTGTCCCCCACTTTACCTGCATTAGTTGATGAGAGTACCAGAAGTGCAAAATCCTAACTAGGTAAGAAGGGACCCCTCTGTTTTGTAGCTTGATGAATAATTTCTGATGATTGACTCTGTCAAAGGCCTTAGAGGCATCTAAAAAACACATAAAAACAGAAGTATTATGCCTCATGTATTTGCTTACAGTTTCTTTTAAAGCATAGATACACAAGTCAGTACTAAGTTTACCTTTAAAACCAAACTGATTCTCTGTCGTAGTTATAAAATTTTGCAGTCTTTCCAGCAAAATATGCTCAAACACCTTGGACAACACACTAGCCATAGCAATAGGCCTGTAGTTATCAATACAGGAGATTTTTCCAGTTTTCTCTTTGACTATAGGGACTAAGAGAACAGATAACATATGGTCAGGCAAGATTCCATGCTTCAAAAAGCCGGTAAAGCACAATGAAAGTAACACCTGAGCTCTACAGCTAGCATACTTCATGTGCTCTGCTGATAGTTGATCCGGGCCGCAAGCTTTGTTTAAAGACATTTTCTCTATAGCGAGACGGACTTCATCAGCTCTGACAATCATACCATGATTGTAGTTAATGTTGCCAAGATTGAACCTTTCACTATTTACACAGTTAAAAATTCTGCTAAAGTGATTCCTCCAGGCTTCAACAATGTTCTTGTCTCCTGATACCCCATTTATAGATGCAGGTAGCAGCTGCTTACTGATACAGGAGCGTTTTAACTCCTTCCAGAACTCTGAAACATCATTATTCTTTAGTTTCCAAAGATCAATCAGGTTGATATTTCATATTTATATGGAATGATCACATCTTATTGTTAATTTTTAATAAATAGGTAGTTCATCATCATGCTACAACACCATGTTTGTTTTGGTTGTACCCACAAACCCAGTCCTTCATACGTGGGCTGGGTACTCTACTGTGCCCCCTAGTGGAACCCTCCAGTACTACATGCAGTGCAGCAGCAAGTGTGTGAGCATGGACGCAGCCTGCTGCCTGCGCTGACTTGAGCTTCAAAAGCAAGCATCCCTAGCCCTAACCACTGATACACCACACTGCAGCCACAGCTGCCCTGGGATGTGCTGGCAGAGGCACGGCTCCTGAGCACCAGCACCACCAGCAGGCCAGGAGGGTGAAGTGCCTTGCCCAAGGACACAACTACTGTGACCAGGATGTAAACTAGCAACCCTACGATTAGCTCTTCTGCCATGCACCGTCAGAAGAGTTTATACTGACCACCTCTCTGTTGTTTCCATGCTCTGAGTGAACAAGTGAGCATGCACACTCGAGGAACTGGATGGCCTTTTGTTTGACAGCGAGCTTTCTCTGCAGTTTTCTCCTAATCCTAATCCAGTAGATCTCTGTATGAACCTCTGTGTGTATGAGCTGGCTTTCCTCTGGGAGGGCAGCAGTCCAGCAGAACTGGGCATCTCCAACTGGGCCTGTGTGTGAGGGGAGGGGCAGGATGTTAGCTTTGACTGGTTGGAACCACAGGAGGATTTTTTTTTAGTGGCATTGACCACAGGTGGCAGCTTCCCAATGACCCAGCATCTGTTTCACTAAAGCAGCAAACCCAGTCAAGCAGGACCAACGTGGATCTGACTCGCAGCAGCAGCCGGGGCGTGTCGGGCCGACAAAGCGGGACGATGAAGTTTCTTTGGACTCTGGGTCTGGTTGTGTGTCTGCATGGAAAGCTACCCTTCTTAGTGATGCTGGTGGTTAATCTACAGTCTCGTTTAACTCAATCAGAGCTGGGGTGGGGGGTATGAAAGAAGAAACTAAATGCACTTACTGTGCAGCAACTCCATCTGACGTATGTGTGCTGAAGGCAGCCTGGAAAGAATGCATTGTTACAGTCTGCCTCAGGATTTAAAAATGGGAGTTTTAAAATCCAAAAGTTTGGCTCAAGGGAAAATACTAAATATCTACCGTATTTTCCGGACTATAAGCCGCTACTTTTTCTCCACGCTTTGAACCATGCGGCTTATAACGAGGTGCGGCTTTAGTCAACCATAAAGGATGGATGCTGGAAAGTCTAATGAAGGAATGGTTGAAGGAGCGCTACGGAAAGCGCCCAGGAGGATTTTTTTCCACAGTAAAACGGCGCTGCTGGTTTTCCCAGCTTCACCCGGGGATGATGACAGCAACACGGAGAGCGACACCGACATCGCCACAGAAAAGGTGTGTGACGAAGCTCTTCTGAGGCTGTTCAACTCCGACACTGAAGAAGAGGACTTCAGTGGTTTCAGTGCGCAGGAGGACGATGAATGAACTAATCAATAACTTTTCTGTTTTGTTTGATACTGATCAGTTCAGTTACGTTCAGTTAAACTACATTTTCAATTCAGTAGATATCTGCGGCTTTTAGCCCGGTGCGGCTTTTATTGAGGTGCGCTCTGTAGTCCGGAAATTACGGTACTCATTTTTTCATCTTGATTTGTCACAATGCACATCTTAGATGGAGCAATTAGTGCAAACTTAGGTGAAATCCTGCAAAAATAAAAGACAGCAGGACACAAAGAACTAAGGCCACACACCGAGCAGAGAGACAGCAGGTTAAGTGCAAAACTACGAACTGTTCATACAAGGAGGAGTGCTTTAGATTAAGAGACAGCAGCATGGTGAAGGAGATGTCCTGAGGAAAAACCAGGCTGTGTGAGAAATGTTCACTCACTACATGATGATCACTAGGGATGAGCCAGATACTCGTTTCAGACGAGTATCCAGTACGGATAAAGCATTTTTGACGAATACGAGCATGAAACGAGTAAAAGTCGTAAATATCTATAATCGTGCTGAAGGAAAATCCTCCTTGGGTAACTGACTGTCTCCACGCTCTGTAATTGGCCAGTCACATAGAGCGCCCCCCCCCCCCCACACACACACACAAAACTGCAGCCGGTCAGGAGCGCAGTCCGTCCGGCTCATCCACGCACACACACAGACAGTAATGGATCTCGCTGTGATTGCTTCACTGTTGCTCACGTTTCTTCAGTTTTCCCTAGGTTTTTTTTCAGCTCGCCTCTTTTTCGGTTGAATATTTAAAGTTACTTTTTTCGTAACGTACACGGTGCATTTGACAAGACAGAGCTGACGTGCTGCATCAGTTACTCACTACCTCTGCTCCGGTCGGGTTTTTTATCTTTGTTAACTCCATCTCTCTCCCTCTCTCCCTCTCTCTCACACACACACACACACACACACACACACACACACACACACACACACACACACACACACACACACACACACACACCTTAATCAACATTGTTATGTTTAACTTTGTGGGGGAAAATGCCAAGAACGTTAAGAAAAAAATCAGTTTAATCAAATTAACCCTTTGATGCATAATGGTCACTACAGTGGACAGGTACTCAAAATTGTTATTTATTTATTTTTTGCTATTAAGCACAGCTGTTGAAGACTTTATTGCATTTGAGCCCCTCTATTTGGACTTCAGAAAGTCAAGCCAACATATTTCATGTTCAGAATGCACGCTGTCCACTGAGATGGACGTGTAATAAATTATTTGTAAATTAACAAAATGTCACAAAAAATATTTGTCGAAATTTGTTTAATTCACACCTAAAGATGAATGAAAAAAATTGTTTAAAAAATCATGGTTGAAGATCTCATAATTCATGCATCAGAGGGTTAAAAAAAAAAATATATATATATATATATATAAAGTTGTGTCTGGTTCTAGCATTTCATATTTCCTAGTTCCTACTGCATGAGGTCAGATGTATTAATCCATGCACTCAAATATTAATGTTCTGATTTTATTGAAAAACTTGTTCTGTAATAGTTTCTTTACTATTGTGATCAAAAATATTTTATCTCAATTCTGAGGCTGCTCTGTAAATAGTTTTCAAATAAACAATAACACACAGCAACTTCTGATCAATCCATATCAATTTCAGACTTAAACTAATATATTGATGTGAACCACACCCACTTCCGGTTAAACCACGCCCACTTCCGAGTACAGATACAGATAATTTAGTTGGTTGAACAGATACAGATATAGATAGTGGTGTACTCGCTCATCCCTAATGCTCACTATGTAGGATGCTCCATAGGTGACGTCCCTTTAGTATTTCCAACACCCCCCCAACACACTCACATACCATCCCACCACAGAGCTACAGTTCAAATCCTCTGGCTTTCCTTCAACTCCATGTGATGTTTACATATCCATTTTCCTCCGTTTATCCTGCAGCCTTACAGCGGACTCTGTGGTTAGGCTTGGTGCGATTGAAGATAACAAACAGGCTCATTAAGCACCGATAGCTGAGGGATGGCTGCACTCTCAGACGTGGACTCAGGTGCAGCCCTGGAGCTGCAGATCTCCCATTACCTGACATGTTTCATTATTTAGGGCTGTTAGCCTGGAGCGATGTGGTGTATCAGAAACTGAGTGAAGCCATGTGAAGCAACAAGTATGGTGTTCAAAGGGTCATAGCCTTTATGCACGATGGAAAAAAATATTAACATCCAAACAAAGCAGGAAGCAGCAGAGTAGTCACTACTGCAAATACTCAGTTGAATTACCAGCACTGCATAAAAGTAAGGAAATTGTAATGCTATTGAATGTTTATTAATTACTATTTAAAAAATGAAAGTGATGGGGAAAAAGGCGATCATATTTTTTAACCCTGTCTGTCGAGTGACTGTTTAGCTTGACGTCTGATATATACCGTAAATCCTCTAATATTGGCCTGTATTCAGTTAACGGCCGGGTATCATATTTTGGTCGGTGTCGGCGGAGGTGAATAATGGCCGTTTTTTTTATTGTGGCCGGGTGGAATGTGGTAACAAGCAAGTACAGGGGCGGTTGTGTCATCCGTCTCACTTTTGATTTGCCAGTGATAGACCGCGATTTGGCAGGTGCTGAGACGAAGAGGAGGCGAAAATTTGATATCAAGTTCAAACGTGCTGATTATGCTGCACAACACTGGGGAGCAATAGGGGTTGTATGAACTAGTCGACTTCACTTTAGTGACTTTTTATGCCTGTCATCGACTAGTCGCTGTCACGTGATAATGACCGGCAAGATGCAGCCCTCAGAAAAGACAGCAGCCTGCTGTCAGCAGGTGACAAGCTCCTGCGCTCGGGGGGGCAATGCGCTGTGCCAGAGCGTCGGTACTGACACCCGCCGTAATACGGACGTTTAACCAAATTGTGACGTTTACCCTCTTGCAATTTAACCTTCCCCTCACCCCCATCCTAACCTTAACCAGCTTGCACATGCAAAGCTCTGAATATTGACGCGCTCCAGACATCTGCGTCCTGAGCACGGCCACAGTAACGTTGTCAAATCAGGTGTCGCCACCTCAAAAACTAATTTAACACGCGATCGTTCATGTCGGCTCATTTCCTTTTATGTTTTCTGTCTTCTATTTGTGCCTGATGCGTTTCTCTGCTGTGGAGCGGGGCGCATCACCTGTTTTGTCCTCCGGTGACGCACCTCACTGATGTGGCCGGCAAGCACTCCGCTGTTTTAGCGGTCGGTAGATCTTTTAGAACTGCAGTTCAAAGGTAACTCATGAGGTGAATATATATGAACCCAGGTAGCAGTTTTTCTTTAGGATTGAGAGGAGATGCAGGAAGATAATAAACAGGCAGGACAGAAAAATAGTCAAATAAAAACAAGTTAGTTTTTGTACCTGCTGGTTGCAACAAACAGACACCATTGAAGGTAATCAGAAGTGAGGAACAGAAAATGAAATAATTATTTTAATGTTTAGAGCAGCAGGAACTCTGAGAAGCTGCAGGCGCATCAGTGAGTTTGCGGCCGCGGCGCAGGGGGAGGGGGGAGAGGACTGAAGCAGAAACTACCGTTGTTAAAAGAAATGTGTTTAACTTTGAAAATGTGGGCACAATTTTAATTGTCAAAAACTCCAGCGAACCATTAGTTCATTTTGCTCAAATAGAAATAGAGACCTGCCTCTAATTCTGGCCCTCCTTCCAATAAAGGCCTGGAGCTTGATGAGCTTGAGTCAAATACAGGCCCGGGCCTGTATTAGAGGATTTACGGTATACATGTATATATCTACCCACCAGAATTTCTGACAGGTGTGTTAAATTGTGCCGCCTAATGTTTCCAGCGGGTTAGTTGTGTGCTAATCAAGCTCAAGCTGTGCTGACTTCATGATTGCTAGTGCTTTCTAAATGACCACATGGTGTCAGCACTGAAACACGTTGGAATTTGTGTGTAGAGTTTTGCAGTAACAATTCACCAAATGCGATTTGTGTTAAAGCAGGGAAATGGGTGTGCTTCTTGAGAATTGGCATTATGGTTTAGGAGTTTGACATCAAAAGGTAGGTTATAGTGTTTAAGCAACTGAGAAAAACTGTAGATGTGTACTTCTAGACATAATCTGCTCCTCTTGAGAACAACTGAAGGTAATGTTGAGTTGAAAAAGGTAAATGCTTCACTTTTCTGCACTTTTGAAAGTGGATCCAACTGTATCAAACCACCTGGGTAGAAAACTAAAATTAAAGGATAAAAACAATTTCCATCAATCCTTTTTTAAATAACAAAAACAAACAATGGAGCACCAAGTGACTGAGATATCTTGTCTCCTGACAACACATCAGTTGCTGCTGCACGTCTGCCAACGAGGCATTTTTGTCTTTTTCATCTCTGATTTTCTTTACATTTGCGGTGTCCACTTGTTTTTTTATTTAAATGCACAACTTTCTGTTGCTTCCTCTTTCAGGTTAGTCCATTTGCTCTTAGAAGAGAGACTTTTAGGTGGATCAGAGTTTGCTCGTTTGGTCCATGTATACGAGGCTTTTACACTATCTGAGAAAACAACCTCTAGTCCACTTTAACATGTTATTCTAATTTAGTGTTTGACTTATTGTGTTTTTTTTTTACACTAAAAGGTAACATGAACAGTTTAAAATAAACTTTAACTCATGCCTGAGGCCTTTGTGTGCTTGTTTCTCTACAGAGACTGTGATGTCAGTCAGATTAATTACATGTATGCTCACTATGTGAAAAACACCATGCAGCCTCTCAACATCGCTGATGTCACAAAGGACCAGCGTTTCCCCTGGACGGTAAACATTTACTTAGTGCTGATTTTGTAAAGGTCTTTTTTAAACACTGAGTAATTATCCCTCTTGTTTTCTGGCAGAGTGAAAACCCAGATCACACCAGCAACCAGATAAAAAGTGTGCTCTGCACGCCCATCAGGAATGGCAAAAAAGACAAAGTCATAGGTGGGAGCTTTACCTCTGCTTTTTTTTTTTTTTTACATTTTTAACATGCTCTGTGAAGATAACATAACTGCACACGGACCTTCTCAGCTAGGCTATTGTGAATAGGACATTTACTAATAAACAAGGAATGAAGCATAACATACCGTGCCATACCACAGGTTTGTTTTGCTGTATTTCTGTCTACCAATCAGTGGGCTGTGTTGTTGCTACACCCTAACCACACTGCTCTAGAAAATTTTGGACCTACAACAAGAAGGGGGCCAAAAAGTCCCATGACTAGAGCTGTCTGGGTAGGTTGTCTGGAATGGTTTTACAATCGGAACAAAATGTTCTGTTTCATGCCAAAACGGTCGATGGCAATGTGGCTTATCACACCACACACGTGCCAGATTATTTCTAGTCCCAGTTTGGCTACTCTTGGCTAGTTTTAGCCACTTATGCTGAAGTTTGTTCATCAGTTGGACTTTGGGTTCTTGCCGTTATTAATGAGAGCCTTGTCACAGGGGTAGTACCAGGGAACTGGAAACATGCTGTGGTTCAGCCCTTACCGAAAAAGCCTGGACTCGGCCCATCCACCTTAAATATTAATGTTCTTCCTCCATTGAAGGTCATTACACAAGCCTTTGAAATGTGCTGCCTTTACAGATTAGGTTTGCATCTTAGTCTTGTTTTAAATCTCTTACGAAGAATGAACCATATCATACCGTACTTAGGGCTGGGCGATATGACGATTTTAGACCGTTTTACGATCTACACATCTGACGGTCTGTCATTTTTGAGAGACCTTTTTATCACGATTCAAAGCTCTGCTGTTGAATTTCTGCCTCTGAATGAAAAGGGAACTTACCCCAGGCGAATGACACGCCTTTGTTTGACCCTTAACCAATCAGAGTGAGCCATAGTAATATATTAGTGCCCCGCTTGTTTTCACCTGTGTGTGAACAAACATGGCTTCGCCGCGGCTGAGCGACAACGAGGTTTTCGTTCCGAAGAGGAACGCAGGGTTTCCTTAGCGCGCGGCGCTAACAACTTAGCGACGTGACATGTCTCGGAGAAAGCGTAAAAACACGTTGGACGCTTCTTCTGAAGCAGGAAAATAACACCGCTTCTTAAGCAGAGCACGACGTCGCCTCGGCTGCCGAGCCGGACTGAGCTCGGTTACTGGGCCGTTGGAGCTGCCCCGTGACTGCCTGATGGAAAACCAGCGGGTTTCATCAGACTCGTAGTTTCTTGTTTTTGCTGTATTTTACCGCTCCCTCCTGCAGTCTTCCCCTATTAACATTTAAAATGATTCTGTAAATTCGTGTATCAATAGAAACAATCTCTGCCTCTGCCAGCTGCAGTAAATGTAGTTTCCAAATAATAAATAAGAGGTGCATTCATCTGTGTATCTCCTTTGATCCGCATTAGTGATATTTTCAGCACCAGAACAGTGAAGCAAAGAAAGATTCCTGAGTTTGTTAGTAATTTTATTTATTAGGTGCATCTAACCTGTTCTATTTTTCTCTGAAATGAGATCAAAGCAGTGCTTCTATGGGTTGTCTCCACTCTGCACTGGAAAATTTTACTTTATTTAGAGACTTGTTGCAGAAAATATTCAGAATGCGCAGTTATTTGCTACCACAAGAGATCTCTGGTCCAGCCGCACATCAGAGCCGTATTTGAGCTTAACTATCCACTACATGAGCAACTGGGAGCTACATAGTATTTTGAACAAGTTAATGTTTGCACAATACGTTTGCAATTGACATGTTTGCACTTGAAATATGTTTACGATTTTAATTTATGTTAAGTTACTTGAAAAACGAGAAAAACAGATTTATGTAATTGTTTTTCTCAGGGCTTTTATCATCTCTGGTGTGAGTTTAAAATATAAGTGTGTTAGCACTGTGCTGATTATCCCTAATATGAATAAATGTTTATTTATTCAATGTTTCTCTTCTTTAATACGCAATTAAAGTTATGCTATTCATGGATAAAAAATCGTGATAAAATCGAAATCGTGATAAAATATTGGAAAAATCGTGATATTCTATTTTTGCCATATCGCCCAGCCCTAACCGTACTGTACCATTCCATACCATACTGTACCGTAACGTACCGTATCGTACCATACCATACCATACCATAGTATCTAGAGGTGTGAGTCTTCACTTGTCTCTCGATTCGATTTGATTACGGTTATTGGGTCAACGATTCAATTCGATTTGATATCCCGATGCATCACGATTATTTCATATTGATTTGTTTTCATCGATAAATAGAAGATGTCAGATAATTGCTTTTTATTTTTTTTTTTTAATCAAAAATGTAATTGACACAACCTGCCATCCCTCAAAAGCTCTCCATTCACAACAGGTTAGGACAAAACATTTTAAACATTTAAGAAGATTTAACAAAGTAAAACAATCTGTTTTCTCATTCAACACCACGCCTCAGGCTGAGAAAAACATGCTTTGCAAAAACTCACGAAATCTAAAAAATTGGTTGCTGCTGCACGCAATGTTGATGGTGAACAGACCAAAACACTGACAGAATCCATGGATGGCAGGCTTTTGAGTGTCCTTGCAAAGAAAGGTGGCTATATTGGTCGCTGATTTGTGTTTGTATTGTTTTTGAATGTCAGAAATGTATATTTGGGAATGTGGAGATGTTATATTGGTTTCACTGATAAAAATAAATAAATGAAATGGGTATATATTTGTTTTTTGTTAAGTTGCCTAATAATTATGCACAGTAATAGTCACCTGCACACACAGATATCCCTCTAAAATAGCTAAAACTACAAACAAACTAAAAACTACTTCCAACAATATTCAGCTTTGATATTAATGAGATTTTTGGGTTCATTGAGAACGTGGTTGTTGTTCAATATTAAAATTATTCCTCAAAAATACAACTTGCCTAATAATTCTGCACTCCCTGTATACCATACCATACCATACCATACCATACCATGCCATACCATACCATGCCATACCTTTATTTATACAGCATAAATATTTGATACCAGCCAAAGGACTGGAAAACAGTAGGCGTGAGCAGAGCACTCGTCAAAAATTCCCGCCTGATGTGATCAGAGCAGCAACTGGCAGCACGCGAATTTCGTGAGCGATCCACTTCGCTGCGCTTTGCAGCTGGTGTGTTCCGGGCGTTAACCTTCCATCTACATCAACTGCCTGGCCAGCTGCGTTACTCTGGAAGGCTTAATTTGTTTACAGGTAATAAAGCAGTAGTACTAGAGTAGACTCCAGGATTTTATGACTCCTGTTTAAACAGCACAGACATTGTAATAACTTTCCAGGAAATTAAACTCTCTTTATTCCAGCAGGCCCTACTGTAGAAAACCGCTTTTATGGGACACAGGAAATTAATTGTTAAAGTTCCTAAACATGACATATAATTTTTGATTACATTTCAACAAAAGAATTACACGACTGTAGTTTGTAGTGGCTTTAGTGCTTTAGTGGATCACGCCAGGAGTGAGCTTGTAATCGGCTGGGGCCTCATAAAACTTTGCAGAAAATTTACTTAGGCTAAGCCAAAAATAAATGAAAACCTACTTATACAAATTTTCCCGACCTTTAAAACACCACGTATGCACAATGATGGGCAGTTCAACTTTCATTTCCAGCTTTATAAATTACACTCCCTATAGAAATGTGCCCAGGTGTTATTTTGGATCACATCCTGCCTCCTACACCCATTTTCTGCCAAAACGGTCAATGTAAATGACCTCATGAATATTCTGCATGTAAATAAACCTTTTGTGACTTTTTCACTGGTAGCATTCTGCATGGAACTAGGATTGGGACAACATTACATTTAACTTGTACCAAGTTTTGTAAATTGTAACATGTTTTGTAACTGTGACTTTTGTTTTGTAACACCTAACTTTTGTTTTGTAACAGGTAAATTAGTTTTGTAGCATGTAATTCTCATTTTGTAACATGTAACTTTGATACGTAACATGAAACTTTTATTTAGCAACTTACAGAAAAAAATCAATTTACAAGTTTCAAATCACAACTTTCAAAACACAAATCTCAGTCTACAGTTACAAAAGTCAAGTCTATAAGTACTAAACATTTTGTCCCAATTCTAGCTTGCTTCCAACAGGAATTGTCTTGGACAGCCAAGACTCGTGATTGGCTGTACAAAGCCTGTCATTGGCTCTTTGGGAAGGAAGCTAGAATTGGGACAATAAAGTTTCATGTTATGTACCAAATGAACTGTAACGAAAGTTACAGTTACAAAACATGTTACAGGTTAAAAAGCTTGGTACAAGTTACATGTAATATTGTCCCAATCCTAGTTCCATAATTCTGCTCCATCTCAAATTGTATGACTTCCTTGCAGAGCGAAAACTTGTTCTCAAACTGTACGACCCAAAGCTTAGATACGACCTGACTGCTCACACTGTATGTGTCGTAGCAACACATTGTACCTAAAAATATGATAAAAATAATAGTTTTTACACAACATGTCAGACCTTCAAGTCCAAAAACCCGGAAGACCCAGAGTCTGTTGAGCTATTATTGATGTCTGTCAGGTTTGCTGTTGTAGGTCGAAGTAAATTTGAATCATAAATTTGAATCATAAAAAAACCCACAGCAAACATGGTTTCTTGACTCTTCTTATCGTGTGCAGAGAAAATTGTAAAAATGAAAAAAATAAATAAATACTATTGTTAGGTATTTTCATTTTCCCATCCAGGGTTACCGGAACGGAAAGCTCACCACGCAGGGGTTTTATTATTAAGCTGAACAATTTAACCCATTCTAATTTTACTAACAATAAACCATTTAGATTTTTAAAGTGGAGAGAGAGATAAAATGATACGCACAAGTCGGTGATCTCTTTGCTCTCTTGTCGAACCAAAGCCCTCTCAAGAGTATTTATTAAAAGACACAGAAATGATAAAACACACACACATTTAGGGGGACAAGCATGCGCTGGCACAGGGCGCTCTTACTGATAAGCTAGGACTGGGAAGAGGCAAGGTCAAGCACCTGTCTGTTGCCAGGGAAGAATAAGCTGGATGAGTTTCGTTTAAAATAATGTATCCATAATTTATCCAACATCTATGTGTGGACACTATTGATATATATACTAGACAAATTATGTCCATTGGCTCAAGTCATATGGATTTGATGAAAAATGGGAGGTTCCCACCACCGCCATTTTGGCCGTGTCACAAGTCTCAGGCTGTTACAGTTGGAACAAGTGAACCAATGTATCTACTAGCTAACTTAGCTAACCCAAGAAGCTACGAAGGAGCTTCAGTAGCCGACCCGTGTGGCCGCATGGCTTCCGTGCAAGGCTGTAGTTCTGCTGGTCGACTGTGGAGCCGTAATATGTAACAACACAAGAAGAGCCTGGGACTGTGAGATTAGAGCCTGGCACCCTGGCTGCTGATGTGAGGTCATGCTCCGCCTTGATCAGAGATCAGCGGGAGAGTAGCTACACGCTAACTCAAGCTAACATAGGACGGAAGTACCAGACTAACACTGGTTCACAAAGGAGCGTCGTGGTAAAGGAAGAGGAACATACTGAGTAGTTTTTGTGCATGCCTGTGCATTGGTTATGTGCACCCTTGTCATATATATATCGACTATATCAAAGTTAGAGATGAAGCATTTGTGTGTTCTCAGGTGTGTGCCAGTTGGTGAATAAAATGGACGAATCGTGCTGCAGCATCAAGGCGTTTAACAGAAACGACGAGCAGTTCCTGGAGGCGTTTGCCATCTTCTGTGGCCTCGGCATCCAAAACACACAGATGTATGAGACTGTGGAGAGAGCCATGGCCAAGCAGGAGGTCACACTAGAGGTCAGCCACACACACACACACACACACACACACACACACACACACACACACACACACACACACACACTGTTTCAAGGTATTTTGGGGGCCAAGGCAAAACAGAACCCCCATCCCCCATCACTGGGCTCCCCCAGAAACCTCTGTGTAATTCCTACTCAGTTTGTTTGTAGCAACACCTCAGACAACTGACATGTTCTAATATTGTCAGAAGAAAACAAAACGGCCAGACATGCTGTCTCATCTGCTTCTTTTCTAAACTCGCAGAAAACTGTCAGTAACAAAAAAAACATCCAGCCAAGCCACTGCCTGCAGACTTTCTGAAAGTAGAAGTCCACACTTTTATTTTTCATTGATCCGATAGTCTAATCTCACAGCTGATTCTTAATACACTGCGTTGCCATAGCGAAGGCGCAGATCCCCTGTCCTCTTTCTTTGGAAATGGAAATGTTTTCGCCCTACACTTCTCCAATGTGGGCTGCAACCCCAACCCACCCTGAGGGCGGCGGTACAGAAAAATGCCAGGGGCAGACAGAAGGATGAGGTTGGGGAGGGGGATCACAAAAATAAACAATAACAGCAATTAAAGCTGCTTCTAGACCTTCAGAAAGAGAAAAGGAGACACAAAAATACAACAAGATCAAAACATGACTGCACCAACACGAGGATATATAAAAGTAACTGTTTTTGCTGAGAAACACACAGTAATAATTCATAGTGTATTTAGTGCCACCCACAGCCACCACACAGGTGATGTGTTGGAAACGCCCAGGTCCATCCTTATGAGAGCACCATGTGAGCACCTGTGTGTGTACATGCGCTTGTTTATGTAAGGTTTCTCTATAGGAGTGTCCAATATAGAGTGTGAGGGGCCACAGATCTGCCCCCCAAAGACGTGTGGAAGGTGGAGTTCCAAGCCCTAGAGGTCTGAGGGTCTCACCGTTGTGCAGGAACCCCAGGGAGGCAGCTGCCGTAGAAGCCCCAACCCGCTCCTTAGAGGCTTACCCCGGGAGTCGCAACCAGCAGCCACCAGTCTAGGAGGCAATCTAACCAGATGCCTGAACCACCTCAACTGGCTCTTCATGTTGTGGAGGAGCAGCAAATCTACAACTTTGCTGCCATCAAATCCCTCATGTGTTTATAAAATGTAGCCATGGACCAGACAGAAATCTAAGATCAGTTTTATACGTGTGTGTGTTCCAGGTGCTGTCGTATCACGCCTCTGCAACAGAGGAAGAATCACAGGAACTCCAGGTAACAGTGGTAAATTCATTTTATTATTATTATTAACACGCAAACTAACTGTACATGCTTTCACACACACACACACACACACACACACACACACACACACACACACACACACACACACACACACACACACACACACACGCACACACGCACACACACACACACACACACACACACACACACACACACACACCCAAGTTCACATGAACACAATATGTACTCACTCACTTGTACGCCCGTGCGCATGCACACACTAGGACTGGACGATATAGAAAAAAAGCTTATTATATCAATAAATGTTGAAACTACATGAAAATTTTAGAAAATACATTGTAAGTGCAGCCCTGGCCATGTTACGTCATTACTAGATGATCAAACACGTTGGTTGCATTACCAGACTTGTTTCTATCGACTCTGTTGCAGACTGCTGTTGTTTGTTTTGAGTCAGACTTGTAAGAATGAAAATATCGCCACACGGGTGAGGTACTGGAGCCTTTTTGGGACAATTTCTTGTTTAAGTCACATTGAGTCTTTTTAGGTTTGAGAGGGGAGGGCTTGGTGACGGAGCGTGCTTGGGTCTGTCATTTTCATTGGTTGGGTGGAAGGAATGACTAGTATGAAGCTACCCGATAGGCTGTAATGGAAAAAGGAAAGGAAACGTGTGTGTGTGTGTGTGTGTGTGTGTGTGTGTGCATGTGTTTTAACATGCACACACACACACACACACACACACACACACACGTAGGTGCATGCAGACACACACGTGCATGTGTTTTTAACATGCAGACACACACACTGAGGAATGGTTGCCCTGCTGGTGGCTTTTATTTACCTGCCCCTTCCAGACACGAGCCCCCCAGGTGTGAATCCCCCTCAGACAGAACCTAGTTCTTCAGCTTCTGACAGGTGTTCTAATAGAACCGAGTTGAGATCCGCTCTTCGGCCAGCCTTAATGACACCACCACGTTCTGCTCTTCTCTCAGTCCAAAGTGGTGGAGCTAACTGCTCAGCCTGATCTAAGGGGTCTCCCTCTGGTGCCAGACAGAGGCTCGGTCATTAGTGTCTGGGGTACAGGCTTGATTTTTCAGATCCATTGTCCGCAAGGGGCTTCTACATCCAGTCTGGGTGACACGCTGCTCATAAAGGGGTTGTTAAAGCTGTGGACACGCCAGAAACTAAAATTGGAATCTGTTGAGGGATTACTGTGTCAATGTCAAGCTAGATTATTCACAATATCCACTTAGAGTGCAGTTACTGAGTCTTCAGGCTGTTTCCTGACTTTTGTGTGTTTGTGTTTGAAGGTCGCCACAGTTCCATCTGCACAGTCGCTGCGTCTTCAGGACTTCAGCTTCAGTGACTTTGACCTGTCAGACACTGAGACAACACTTGCTACTGTTCGCATGTTTGTGGACCTCAATCTAATCCAGACGTTCCAGATGAAGTACACAGTAAGAGATATTCTTTTTTTAAATTTTATTTTATTCCCGTGTCCTGTCTGGCTGTGAAGCAAACAGAATTAATGTCTGAATGCTGGTGACGAGCCTTACAGATTTACTCTCAGGTGGAGCATCAAAGCGTCTGCTTTTAATGTCATGCCTGATACTTAAATTTTTATTGTTATTGTTTTTGGAATGCTTTGTAATTCCGACCAGACACGGAGACGGAGGTGAAAGAGAAAGGAAGAGACAAAAGGTGGTGGTGGTGGGGGGGGGGTGGGGGGTTCCACAAAAATAAACAATTAATGATGAACAAGAGTCTGCTTCTAGACCTACAGAAAAGGGACACACAACAATACAACAAGATCAAGCTATCACTGCGTCAACTTGATGAAGAAATATAAAATCTGCATTGTTTTATTGAACAATCACACAATAATAAATCACAGTGCATTTAGTGCCAACCACAGCCTTAGGACCTGTGTTGAACGTGCCCAAGTCCATACTTATGAGAGCACCATGTGAGCACCTGTGTGTGTACACGCGCTTGTTTATGTAAGGTTTCTCTATAGGTGCGTCCAACAGAGAGTGTGAGGGGCCACAGATCTGCCCCCTAAAGATGTGTAGGAGATGGAAAGAGCTCCAAGTCCCAGGGATCCAGGAGCTGCCCCAGAGCACATGGACCCAAAGGAGAATGCAACCAGTAAAGCCCCCGCCCCCCTCGAGAGGCACAGAGGATTACACCGGGGGGGGGGGGGGGGGGGTGGGGGGGGCACAACCAGCAGCCGGCAGAGTCTGGGGAGATATCAGCGGCAAGCCCACAGGCCCACCCACAGCCTCCCACCCCTAGCCGGCCGAGCCGGGGACCCAGGAGCGCCCACCCCTGCCGGGGACCCAGAAGAGCCCAGGGACCCAGATCCCACCAGGCAGCCACCAGGATTGATCAGGCAGACGCCAAAAATCTTAAACCCCCTGATCCGGGAGCCACAAACACTCAGGCAGACCAAGGCACCGCACTCCACACCAGGTGTGGCAGGGGGAGGGGAGACGAATATGTATAGCATCAAAAGAAGTTCCAGGAGAAGGGAGGAGTCAAAGGCCCCACCTGACATATACAGTCCTACGCAGACATAGTCACACACTCCCTCCCTCATGCTCACACATGCACATACAACCTAAGACTTACAAAAATGCATGCCGGACACCCACTCATGCTCCCCATACACACCCTATTAACTCTGATCCTGGTACTGCTGCACATGGGGTAAAACCATTACCGGTTCCCAGAGTTCGACCCTTTCTGCTGGGGTGCTGATGAGCAGGCTCCCCTGCCCAACGCTGAGCAAAGCAACCCACCACCCCAGACCCCAACCAGATGGCCTGATCTCCCTCCTAGCCTCCAGCCCCGGGAAGCCAAGCGACAACAGAGGTGTGCTAAGACCCCTAGTCTCCCTCCGCCTGCTCCAATATAGTGTTAGTGCGTGTTGATGAGGTGTATTCCATGGCTGTGTGTGGGCATCGTCTGGCCTACGCCAGCTGATGCCACCACACCACCCCACTTGCACCCACAGCCCTCTGTGTCTAAGTGCAGTTTAAATTTGGAAGTGGGCACCGGTAGGGCTGCAACAACGAATCGATAAATTCAATGAAAATCGATTACTAAAAGCGTTGGCAACGAATTGCGTCATCGATTCGTTGTGTCGCACAACTCTTCCAAAAGCGCCCCCCCCTTCCCGCCCGCCGTTGTGCGCAGACCAGAGCAAGTCAGATCAGCGTGAGGGAGAGCCGCAGATCAGCGCGAGGGAGAGCCGGCAGACTTGCGCTGCTGCGAACCTGTTCCGCATTGTTGCACAGCGATCCAGGCAGCTGCTTCCAGCGCACGGTCCATTCTCAAAGTGGCGCAACCAAAACACTATAATTAGCACACGATCGTTCATGTCCGCACATGTTCTCTATTTTCTGTCTTATTTGTGCCTGAAGCTCGCTACTGCGGAGCTCATCACCTGTGCTGTGGTGATGTCACCTCACGCAGCATCGAAAACGCGCTCTGCGCTTTTCGGTCAGGAGATCCCTTTGATCTGCTCAAAAGTAACTGGTGAGGTGAAAAGGTAAGAATCCAGGCAACAGATTTTCTGGAGAATTAAGAGGAGATGCAGGAAGATGAGAGACAGACAGGACAGGAAAATAGTTAAATAAAAACAAGAAAACAAAACAAAGTGTTGAAAAGTAAAATGTAGGTAGATTTATCTCCTCTACACGTTTTTACCAGTAAAAAACAATAAGTTCTACACATGTAATATTTATACATCTGATACAATTCAGATCACCTTCAAAACTCAGTCACACACAGGGCCGTTTCAAGACATTTTGGGGGCCAAGGCAAAATGCCCCCCCCCCCCCCCCCCAATAACTGGGCTCCCCAGAAGCCTCTGTGTAATTCATGCCCTCTCCAGGAGTGTTAGTTATACGGTGTTTATAAAAGCCCCTCAGACATTACTGACATGTTCTAATATTATCAGATGAAAAACTAAATTATCAGACATGCTGTCTCATCTGCTTCTTTTCTAAACTTGCAAAAAGTAACAAAATCATTTGAAAGCCACTATTTGTGGATTCTCTGAAAGTTTTCATGGAGTGTGGGACAACTTATTTTTTCATTGATCCTATCGTCTAATCTCACAGCTGAAACAAGCATCCTTAATAATCTGTGCACAGGAAGCTTACCGATGCTGTAGTAAAACAAAAGGTATAATAATTTATTATTAATAAAACCTTGTCGCAGCACTAAAGCAGAGAAATGAGATTTTGCATTAAATATGCAAAATATTTACATATGAATTGTTTTAGAGCCCTTTAATTGGCAGAATCTGATATTAATTTAGTTCTTACAAAAAATGGGTCCCAACATGGTTTGTGTGGCGTTGCCATAGTGTGACGTCATAGGCACAGATCCCCTGTCCTCTTGTTTGGAAATGGAAATATGGTCACCCTACATTAAACAAACTGTCCACCCGGGCTTTTGCGCTGCACAGAGACGCTTCGCTGCCTACGACTGAATGTCAGTTGAGAGTCAGTCTCATGCAGACTGACCAATGAAGAGAGGGCCTCAAGTTAAGACCCTCTCCTCATTGGTCAGTCCACACGAGGTGGGTCAAAGGTTACTCTGGGCGGGTTACGTGTTGTCAGGCATTCAAGTATTGAGTATATTTACTGCATATTACAGTAAAATATTCTGTATGTGACCACATTATGGTGATCCTTGGGTCGTGATGATGGAGCCCTTGAATATTGTTGCCCAGGGTACAATAAAGTGTTAATCTGGCCCTGGTTCTGCCGTCACATTCCCGCAGAAACTGGTTGATCACACCGGGGCCAGACTACTAGCATGTGGTTTTACAACCACAATGTCCTCAGAAGCAAAAGCGCTTTTAAAAGGGATGGAGGAGTCCTAACTGTTGCTGCAGGCGTGTTGTGTGAGAGTGCAGTTATATACTGGTTAATATATTTTTGGGTTCAGTTGCTTTCATGTGGCCTAATGTGAGTCTATTTGGGATCATTGGAATGATCAGCAGCATTTCTTGATGTGACTTTATGGCAGTTGCCCAGGGCATCATCGCAAGGAGGATGGCATTCATTTACTTTTGTTTTATTTGGTATTTTTTCAGTCATTTTTGGAAATAGTGATCAATTTTGATTAATTCACAGCCTATGTTTAATTACATTTAAAATAAATGTCAACAGATGAGATCAAACAAAACAGATGAGAATTGCCCTTAAGCTGTTTAACTTGGACCAAGCATTTTAGGTCACAGATAGATGTAGCTTAGGGTCTCTGTCTATACACCTTATAAGACAATTTAGGTGATGGCATGTTGTTTTTCTGCTATTGAACTGTTTTCTAATAATGTTGTGTTTAATAAAGTGAAGAAAGGAGAGAAATAACGTTTCCCTATCAGTTTTTAAAAATTTCCCCATGTAATCCGATTAATCGATTAATCGTGTCGAGACCCCATCCGATTAATCGATTATCCAAATAATCGTTTGTTGCAGCCCTAGGCACCGGCACTCGGGATGGGGCTGAAAAATCCCCCTGCCAAATGCCGTTGAATGTGCTCACTCCCAAGGCCCTAAGTGTGTGTTTGTGTGGAATGTCGTTGGTGGAAGTGTTTAGGGTGCAAATAAAATTGGGGGGCAGGTTGCCACAGGAATGCGGAAATGGGGTCCATACCCGCATGCCCTGACTTGTCCACACCCCAAGGTCCTATGTGCATGTTTGTGTGGTGATGTGAGGGAGCAGGAGGAGAAAAGTGTGTGGGGATCGAGAGGAATGGCTGGTTGGACTAAGCCCTCAAGGGAGCCAGCTCCCCCACTGGCCCCAATAGGCACCTCTGTTGCCAAAATGCCACCCAGGGCATGGAGACCCCAGCCCATCTTGCCAGGGCCCAAAGCAGCAGCATCATAGAGCCTCACGGAGTCGGAGGGCACCAACCCAGCCCCACCCCAGAAGAATATCTACTCCTATCCCTGCATTTGCACAACTTCCAGAATATATAAGACATAGGACATCCAGGTAAGGTTGGGTCCTCCCCCTCCTGGACATCCCCCCTCCCCTGTGATGGAACAGCAGAGGAGCCAAGGTCTACCTGAGGCCCCTGAGCCCGGGCCAGGCACTGCCGCATGTTCCCGCCTTCTTCCCGGCAGCATACATGTCAGGACCCGAACTCTTTTCCAAATTGGGAGACTATTCTATTAAATGGGATGAAGTCCAATCCATCTTATATGTGTTCCAGGTATTGGATTCCTTTATTTTTCCAGTCCGGAAGGTTCATCATTTTGTTATTTTGCAAAATATCAGGATTATTCCAGATAGGTGTGTGTGTCTGCATGGTATTAGTGAAGACTCTGTCATTTTTAGACACTCCCACCATGCTGTCAGAGAGGTGCTGATTGTTATAATGATTGTTGTAAGGATTTCCATCTTGCAAGATCATCTTCCACTTTCTTTAAAAGTGGGATGTAGTTTAGTTTGGTTAGACCTACCAACTTGGGAGAGACATAGATTCCCAGGTATGTGATATTCCTTTACTCCAATTGTGCAAATTGACAAATGAGAAATTAATTGGTAGAACTGTGGATTTTAACCAGTGTATAGAGTAATCTGAAACTCTTGAAAAAGAGTTTATCAGTTCTATTGCTTGGGAAAGAGAGGATTGAGAAATTCTGAGAGTAAAAAAACATCATCTGCATAAAGACTGATCTTATGTTCTATTTTCTTACATTTAATGCCTTTAATACCTGTTGTTTGCCTAATTGCTGCTGCTAGTGGTTCGATAAAGATAGAAAACAGTGAGGGGGAGAGTGGGCATCCCTGCCTGGTCCCCCTCTGAAGACAGAAGCTAGCTGATATTTGGTCGTTTGTCCTGACACGTGCAGTTGGTGAACTGTATAATGTTTGTAGCATGTTTATGAAGAAGTTCCCAAAACCAAATTTATGTAAAGTTGCAAATAAGAACTTGCAGTTAACTCTATCAAAAGCCTTTTCTGCATCTAGAGATAATATATTAGTTTCTATGTTTCTACTGTAAGAGAAATCTATCAAATTACGTAATCTACATGAGTTCGTGGATGACTGTCTACCCTTAATGAAACCAGTTTGGTCAGGGTGTATTATGAAAGGGGTTACCTTCTCTAATCTTTTTGCCAGGGCTTTACAAATTATTTAGAGATCAACATTAATAATAGAAATTGGGTGAAAGCTGGTAGGAAATGCAGGGTCTTTGCCTGGTTTTAACAAGAGACCAATACTGGCTGAATTCATGTTTGAGCCAGAATGATCCAGAATTCTTTGAATAACTCTGCTGTAAACCTGTCTGGACCTGGAGCCTTCCTATTAGGCATGGATTTAAGGGCTTCCTGGAGCTCAGCTGATGTTAGTGGCGAGTCCAGGACTGTAACTTGGCTGTCTGATCATTTAGGAAGTGTTATCCTGTCAAGGTACTCATCGATCTCGTTATCTGATGGGTTTATCTGTGGTAAAATGTTTGGTAAAAGTCTCTGAAAGTGTTGTTTATTCTTTCAGGGTCATAAACTATATTACCGGTTGAGTCTTTAACAGCAGATATGGTAGTTTTCTCTTTATTTTTAACTGGTTAGCTAAAAATTTACCCGATTCATTACTATGTTCAAAGTTTTCTATTCGTAGTCTTTGTGCTAAAAATTGTGTCTTTTTTTCAATAATCCCATGAAGTTCTAATTTAGCTTTACATAATTTGCTCATTAACTCTTCTGTGGATGCCTCTAAAGACTTAATGATTTCCTCTACCTCCTGAATACGTTTGTTTTCTGTTTTTTTCTTATGTGATGAGAAAGAGATTATTTTACCTCTCATCATTGCCTTTCCTGCCTCCCAGAGAACAGATGCTGATGTTCCAGGCAGGTCATTATGTTCTAAATATAAAGCCCACTCCTTATAAAGATTTTCATGAACCTTCGTCTTTAAGCGGTGATGTATTAAACCTACTTGCTTGGTGGGATTATCTTCTTATTTACCAGAGTTAAAGAAACCGGAGCATGGTTGCTAACAACTATCGGGTGTATCTCATTGTCTGAAACGTCAGCCAACAATGAGCTGCTGACTATAAAATAATCCAAACGTGAATGAGAGTGATGGACATGTGAAAAAAAAGTATACTCTCTATGGTTAGGATGAAGAGATCGCCATGCATCACAAAGCCCATAATCACTCATGTACTGTTTAACTATGTTAGTGGATTGCCAATTGTGCTGAGTCCCATCGGTACTGAGCCTGTCTGTTAAAGTGTCCATCCAAAAATTAAAATTGCCTCCAAGTAAAAGTGGACAGTTCATGTGTTCGGAGAGTACAGAGAAAAAATGATGAAAGAATGAAGGGTCATCAATATTTGGACAGTATATGCTGACGATAGATAAGCTTTGATTCTGTACAGATATTTTTAACATTATAAATCTACCATCTGGATCTGAAATTGAGTTCAATACTGTGAAATTGATGTTTTTGTGTATTAAAATAGCTACACCTCTTTGCCTAGAGTTATAGCAGGCAGAGAACATGCTGGGAAACTCAGGTGTTTTAATTTCATCTGCAGATGTGGCAGATCTATGAGTCTCTTGTAATAATATTACGTCTGCTTGCACTCTCTTTAGCTGATCAAAAATCTTTAATTTTTTCTCTCTGGAGCCAGCTCCATGTACGTTCCATGAGATAAACTTTAGTGCACCCATAGATGTGTGTGTGGAGCTAGATTATGATGCCTTCATGTGAATAAGATGGAATAAGTACTTAAATGAATAAAATAATATGTTAATAAATAACAGAAAAATAAATAATGGTCCAGAAACAGATAAAAAGAGGAAAGGACAGAATTATAAAGGTTAAAGAAGAAGAAAGAACTAAAAAGAAAAGGTGATGGGGTGTGAGGTGGTTAAGAACAGGTGATCTCATCATCTAGAACACGGATCTAACAGCTATTTAATCCTTACGTGCTCAAACCCAGTGAATCCTGAAAAGAATAATAAATGTCTGACCTGATGTTGGGCTAATACAGCCAGTCTGTCACTCCTCGCTCCTTGTAGTTTGCTGTCCACATAAAGCTTATCCACCGAGATGACAGCCCTCTTCCCATCCTGGATAAACTTTTTGCACAGCGGGAAGAGGACTCGGCGCCGATCCAGGATTTCCTTAGGAAACTGGTCATTCACGCTAAACAGAAACGGGTCTTTAAACACAACCTTTAGTAAAATGTGTTAGATGAATTCAACTGTCTGCTCCTGTTAGGTCTGCACCCAGCTGCTTTCATAAATACTAATGATTAAAAGCTCTTGGATAACACTGGACTGTTGTTCTCTTGGTCTTATTAATCACTGGATTAATGTGAGTGAATCAGGATTAAATGTCACTCATTTTTAATCTCTATTAATCAGAAGTCAGTTTACATGTGCAAACACACTCAAGAAAAATAGAATGCTTACACACCTAATATGTTTGTTTACACTTTGAACCCCTAAAAGTGATCAGAGGAACCCCCTCCCTCCCTCGTGTGTTGGAGTGAAATGCATCTAGATGCCTTCTATAGCTCTGTTTCTACAATCACACCTTGTTTAAATACTGAATTAGTGAGCGAACAGCTTGTATGGCCTGGCATTTACCAACGAGGTACTCTGGGCGTGACCCAGACGAGCTACACGAGACGACTGTCCTACAGCAGGTAAAGAACTGGGTGTCAAGTGGTGGTCCTGATCCTCAGCTGCCAAACGCTGGTCCCCCTGGTGAGAGGGGCGACGGGGGCACAGGAGTTAAGGGCTCACCCCGCAATCGGAAGGTTGCAGGTTCGAGCCCCGCTCAGTCTGTCGCTGTCGTTGTGTCCTTGGGCAAGACACTTAACCCACATTGCCTGCTGGTGGTGGTCGGAGGGACCGGTGGCGCCAGTGCTCGGCAGCCTCGCCTCTGTCAGTGCGCCCCAGGGCAGCTGTGGCTACATCGTAGCTCATCCCCACCAGTGTGTGAATGGGTGAATGACTGATTGTGTTGTAAAGCGCCTTGAGGGGTTCCAGGACTCTAGCAGGCGCTATATCAAATACAGGCCATTTACCATTTACCTTTCCTGGTGGATAGGAGGGAGTTATCAATCAATCAACTTTATATAGCACTTAATCCTACATGTAACTCAAAGTGCTTAACAAATTAAAAAAGCCCCGCATACCCCCCCCCCCCCACACACACACACACACACATGGCTTTCCCTTCAAAAATCACTCTCCCTCTGCTACTGCTGTCTGTCAGACTCAGGCTGCCCCACGGCGCCACTGTGGCCCAACACCAGAGGGTTTCCTCCTCATGAAGAGCTCCTTGTGTGCTGGTGGCTGACCTGCACCGGGCCTGTGGAGAGAACAGAACAGGTTTTGATTGGCGAGAACGAGCCTTCCAGCAGGGCAGCTGTCAGTTTGACATTCACACTACCAGCTGACATGCCAGCCCCCCCCCCCCCCCCCCCCCCCCCCCCCTGGGAGCTGCTCCATGCAACATCTTATTATTTAATTAGCATTTCAGCATTTTTAATGTTGCACGGCCGCTTGTTCTATTCTTAGAGGCCGTTATTAAGATCCCTATGGAGAAAACGAGCCACGATTTGATTAGCTGCATAATAGTTTGGAGTTCTTCTGGTGAATGAGATGATTTAGTTCTTCATGGTGAGCGTGCGCTGCAGCAGGAAGCTGATTTATGGCACCGTGCTGAGGCTTTAGTTTTAACACTCACTACTTTTGAACCATAGAAACGTCTAACAGAACGATCTAAAATCACAGCTGAATACACTTTTTCACGACTTTGTGTTTGACAAACATCTTTTAACAGAGGAATAACTCTGAGGAATTTTTGAAGACAGATTTGAACAACATTGTTTCTGGGAAAGAGTTCACTTTTGGTGAAAGCTGTCTAATAAAATATGGTCAGTTTTACGTTTTATTAGCAGCTTTTGTGTGCTTTTTGCCAGCTGTCACACACAGACATTAATAAAAGTTTTCTTATGGTTAGACCCTCTTTACCCTTTAGCTGTGTCTCTTCTCTGTAACAGAGTTTGTGCCAGTGGGTTTTGAGTGTGAAGAAAAACTACAGAAAGAACGTGGCCTATCACAACTGGAGACATGCGCTCAACACAGCCCAGTGCATGTTTGCACTGCTGAAGTCAGGACGCTTCCAGGTAAACGTCTGCATGGACGGGCGGAGCCGCTCACTCTTGGTGATCCATTACATTTAATATGCTCTCAACAATCTCATTTTGTCACTAAACATACTTAAACTTTCAGTCTAGTTTCATCTTTCTTTTCCTCCTTTTTCCTCATAATTCATCCACTTCTCATTGGACAGAACAACCTGAACGATGTGGAGATCTTGGCTCTGATGATTGCAACTCTCTGTCATGACCTGGACCACAGAGGAGTCAACAACTCTTACATTCAGAGGTGCAGCCAAAAGACCCCCCCCCCCCCACACACACACACACACCTCCATTTGGGTGATTGTACAGCCTTATGCTGACAGTGTCTTCGTTATATGTGTGTTTTCCAGGAGTGATCACCCTCTGGCTCAGCTCTACTGCCACTCCACTATGGAGCATCATCACTTTGACCAGTGCCTTATGATCCTCAACAGCCCTGTATGTACACACACACACACACACACACACACTAGGGATGCACCGATACCAATACCAGTATCGGTATCAGTAAAAGTTAACCGATACCAATGCAGTTGCTTGAAAGTGGCTTCACTGTAACTTGTCATTTCTGTTCACCTAATATTTTAGTTTTGTGATGATTTCCATTCATATATTTTACTTTTTATCTACCTCACAATCTTTTCCTGTTGAAAGCAGAGAAGAAAATAAAATCTGTGTTCCAAATTATTGCATTTTTTGTGTGGTAGAAGTATCGGTATTGGTAATCGGAATCGGTGAGTACTCAGATCCAAGTATCGGTATTGTATCGGTTTGGAAAAAAGTGGTATCGTTGCATCCCTAACACACACACACACACACACACACACACACACACACACACACACACACAGGGTTAAAGGTCATTAAGCATCCAGACGTGTAAGACACATAAGTCCACCGTGAGTCCATCTGTCCAACAGCTGCAGCATGGACCACACGGGGTCATGAGAGAATGTTACATCAAGGCGTGATCAGTAGAAAGTACGACTGAAATAATACTCCCTCATGTACTGATGTAATGGGTCGGTTCTGGAGTCCGTGTGAGAGGCATGTAAAACTAAAGCATCCATGAATGAACGAGTCAGTGGACGGATGCAGCTGTTGGACCTGGTCCATAAGCAACATGCAGCCCATGCAGAGCGTGTTCGATCCCAGACTGGATGTGGTGGATCATGTGAGAACAGAACCTGGAGGTTTGCTGTTTCACTGATAATTGCTGCCAAATCCTGAGCTCTACTGAACCTTTTATCGGGCTCTGGAGAACAGTTCGATTTAACGGTCTAAGAAAAAAGGGCTGCAAAATCCATTTTACAGCTCATGGAGTCATTTTCACCAAATAAAAGCAGACAGATGAGAGCTGGGCTACTAAAGCACAGCAAGCCTGCGTGTAGTAGGGGTGCTGTAACACGTCTCTGATTGGTTACCTCTGCTGCGTGAGCTCTCTGCAGGTTCGGCTCCATCTCTTCCTCCACCATGACAAACACAAGACCTCTTAACTAAGTCCTGCTCATCCAGATGTTTACACGAATAGATTCTTTATTAATCCATTGCTGGAAATGGCTGTAGAAAAAAAAACATGAATTTAAAACATTTAAAACATGTTTTCCTCTGGTTTGTCACCGTTATCTTTAGATTTTGAATGACACATTCTCTCACTCTTTCTTATTGTAGACAGGTGAACTTTGACCTTAACCAAACCAGTTGTGACCTGATAATTTTGTGGAACTTCACCCTTTAGCCCTATCAGACCTCCATCAAGCTGAAAGCTCACGGCCACCATGGATAGATTCAGCACAGATAGTGACATCCTTCATCCACACTTCAGATTTGTTACGCCTCTCTGCTCGTTTCCAGCTGCAGTCTGCCTCTGGATGCTGATGGCTCAATAAAACTAGGCTCACAGCCTGCTCTGATCCTCATGGCCTGAAAACAAACTCCCATCTCTCCACAGCAGCACTCGTGCCCACATACCTCGTCACATGCAAGCACGACAGAACTCTTAACGGAGGGAGGATGGAATAATGCATCAACACACTGATGTGTAAACACTGGCGGCATGTGTTTCTTTGTGTACTGTCGTCGTGGCAACGCCCCGTTGACTGATGCAGTGTGCCTATCAGAGCGTTAAATCTGCTCCTCTACGTTGTCATCACGGTTCTGTTCTTGCACTCACGCAGATTTCTGTCTGCAGGGAAACCAGATCCTCAGCGGCCTCTCTCTGGACGAATACAAGGTCACCCTGAAGATGATTGAGAGGGCCATTCTGGCCACTGACCTCGCGCTCTACATGAAGTGGGTTTCAAAGTTCAAGCAGTTGGAGGGTGGGGTGTTCAGATGAAGCACAAGCTCCTACATATTTAAAAGTCCCAAGAAGCTTTATTGTAAGTAGCGTTGGGTACCGAATTCGGTACATTTTAAGGTACCGACCGAATTCCATAGTACCGACTGAGCACCAATTCACGTCATTTGAAACGGTGCCTCGTTTCGGTACCCGTCCTTCATAACGAGAACTTGCCTAGACAGCTGCGCATGCGCAAGAGCGTTAATTCGTCGGTCGCTGCGAGCCAGTTGTAAACAGAGCAGCATGGTAGAAAGAACGCACGCTAAAGCTTGGGTCCACTTCACTAAATGTGATGGGTAACTGGGTGATGATGAAACCAGCGACAACGATCTAAGTGAGACATCCTCATCTTAATCTGCTCCGGTAGGTAAATAAAATGTTTAAGAAAACGTTAGCTTGATATGTTAGCTTCCGTTCCGCTAATGGTGCGTTCGCTTTCTCCTCGGAACTCCGAATTTCCGACTAGAACAGGGGTGGGCAATTATTTTTTCCTTGGGGCCACATGAGAAATAGAAAATATAGTGGAGGGCCAGGCCAAAAGGCTGAAGTCAATTATGCATAATATTAATGGTATTTCTTTATAAAAAGCAGTAAATACCATTGTTTTTTCAAGCTGGTAAGAGTAGACTAAATGTTATAAATGAGCAAAAAGGAAAAAGTGAGGTTGGCTTACAAAAATGTGATTTATTCAAATTTCCCAAGGCAATGGTAAACAAAGTGCGCATTTGTTTTTTGTTAAACATTTGTGACTTATATTAGTTAACAGTTTCAGTCACATTCACTCCAAAACACATTTTGAGTTTCAAATATTGTTGGAAAGAGGTTCTTAGCATTCTACAGACACACAGTATCGTCTGTAAAATAAAATCACTGAACTGTGATCTTGAGAAAGAGGTTTCAAACAAAGTGTCCCAGTTCACTGCTAGTTGCCTACATTTGTGGTCCAAACACCTTATTTTGTGTTTTTAAGTGATTTTTTTCTTATTCAGTGAGAGAAATCTAGTCTCTGCTGGGCTTTAACGAGTGCATCAAAGTCAGGTTGAATGTCTGAGGTGGAGATGCGAAGCACAGCTGACAAATGATCATCAGTGAGAGAGGATCTATACCTGGATTTTGTAAACTTCATCATTGAAAATGTTTGTTCACAAATGTAGGTAGAGCTGAAGAGAACCCAACATCTTCTGAGCATGTCTCCTCAGGTTTGGAAAGTTCTCCTCCTTAAGAGAAGAGTAGAAATCCAGCAGAGATCCTGAATCTCTGCTTTCGAGTCCCAAACCCTCTTCAGCACTTTCCCCAGGCGGAGCCATCCGACAGCTGTGTGGAGTCCTCCAAAAGAGCCACAAACTGTCTGTGATTCATCGCCCGTGCCCTGATGAAGTTTATTATTTTAGTAACAACATCAGTAACATGGATGATTTTTAGCACTGACTTGCACAACACATGTTGGTGTATAATTCAATGCAAAAACACCTATTTTTGATCTGCATCGATTTCTGTCACTTTATCTTGCATGCGTTTCTAAAGTCTGACATTTTTCCCCGTAAGATTTGGACAACCGTCTGTTGTGACACCTGACAGTCTCTCCCCTTTCAATCCAGAGTGTTCATGCACGCATTTACCTCTGTAAAAAGATCACTCCCTGTCGTTGTCCCTTTCATCGACCGCATTGCTGCCCGCTCCTCTGTGAGCTCCGTTATCCCCGGACAAATACGAGCAGCTGGGCTGTGTCGCGGACATCACAGCTCTCGTCTAATGAGAAAAAGTCAAAACTTGCCACTTCACGTTGCAGCTGAAGCTCCAGGTTCCCCGCAATGTCCTCGATCCTCCTGGTCACGGTTCGCCTGGACAGCGGGATTTGCTCAAATGCGCCTTTCTTTCAGGGCATATTAGTGCGGCAGAGTCCACCATGCACTCTTTGACAAACTCTCCCTCCGAAAACGGCTTGCTGTTTTTAGCTATTTTGTGGGATATCACAAAGCTGGTCCTGGTTGCTGCATCCCTGGATGTGTGAAGCTTAGTAAAACAGCCTTGCTGCTTTTGCAACTTTGCTAGCAAAGCTTCGGATGTCCGTGCCCTCTCAGCATCAGACAAGTTCTTATATTTTTCCGAGTGTTTCTTGTCGTAATGCCGACTCAAATTGTAGTCCTTAAACACGGCAAGCTCCTCCCCGCAAACCAAACACACGGCTTTACCTCCGACTTCAGTAAAAAAAATACTTAGCAGTCCAATTTTTGTTGAAAATCCTGCATTCGGCATCTTTTTTTTTTTTTTTTTTGCATGAGCGGACATTTCTCGGGCTACAATCACCATGTCAACCGCGGGCACTTGTTGCTATACGTATTGCGTCATTGTGCACGTAAAAAACAACTTCAAAATAAAAGCAATGCAGCCTTAGCCCATGCATGAGGTAAAATGAGAAAATACATTTATTTTGTAATTTCCAATTAACCTTATGCGGGCCGGTCAAAGTCAACCAAAGGGCCGCATGTGGCCCGCGGGCCGTAAAATGCCCAGGTCTGGACTAGAAGAACATGAACGCGCTCTAAAGTTTGGCTTCACTTTACTAAATGCGACGGGTGATTGGGTGAAGATGAAACCAGCGACAACGATCTAAGTGTGAGGCATCATCGTTTTAATCTGCTCCAGCAGCTAAATAAACTGTTTAAGATAACTTTATCTTGATATGTTAGCTTCCATTGCTATCAGCTAATGGTGCGTTCGCTTTCTCCTCGGAAATTCTAACTTCCCAGTAGGAAAAATCAAAGAAAAAGGACGGCAAAAGGAATGAAGATACACAGTAAATTTAGTTCACAGTAAAGATGTTTGCTTCAGTTTAATTATCAGCTTATGAAACTACAAGGACGATGTTAAAATACAAACAGTTGTATGTTGTTTATCGTGATATTTATCAAATATGGTTATATATTGAGAAAAATATATATTTAATTATAAAAGAGAATTAAAATATTAAACACTCAAAAGTATCAAAAATTGGTACCGTTAAGTACCGGTATCGATTCCTAGGTACCGGGAATTAGTACCGAATCGATTCAAATGTCAAAGGTACCCATCCCTAATAAGACTTAACAGCATAAATATGATCTAATCTGTACAAAATCAGACATCCCATCTGGACAAAAACTTTGCTTGTGTGCTTTTATCACATCAGATAATCCTACCGTTTGTGGTGTGTTATGAGCGCTCTGGTCAACTCAGAGGGATGTTATGGATCTGCACGCTCCCCTCCCCCCACATTTTCTGTGGGTGTGTCAAAACACTATATGTACCCTAGGGGGATCACAGAAAATAACTGAGAAACACTGATTTAGGGGATACACACCTGTGGCCTGATTGTGTGTGTGTGTGTGTGTGTGTTGTCAGGAGAAGAGAGGAGTTCTTTGAACTCACCAAGAACAACCAGTTTGTTTGGGAGGATGACCATCACAGAGACTTACTGAGGTAAGCCTGAAGCTACACACTCTGATCCCATCCTCTAAAGACAGTCGGCGCGTTTACATGCACATCTAAATGGATCTAGGCCGATCTAAGGCAACAAGCTGGGAGCCTTTATCCTAGTAAACTGGATTGTTAGAAAACGAAACTCTCCATTCAAGTGTGTTCGTCTCCGCTGTTGATTTTCTTCCGGTTAGCCTTCAGCAGCACAAATCGTAAACAAACGCTGGTTGATTCTGTGAGTAACATTGATTTTCCTCCCCGCCCACCTCCAGGTCAATGCTGATGACTGCATGTGACATCTCAGCCATCACTAAGCCCTGGCCGGTGCAAAAGAGGGTAAGAACATCAGTTTTACTCTTTCTGTCTGTTTGCATCCTTTTGTCTGTCGTGTGTAGTCTCAATATCACCTTTCTGCTGCTAGCTTAGACCCCCTTTTACCTTCAGAACCACCTCAGGTCTTGGTGTCATAGATCCAACAAGGCGTTGAAAATGTTCCTCAGAAGTTCTGGTCCATTTGGATCTGGTTATCCTGCGTGAGACGTAGCTTCAGATTCCTGTTCTTAGCAGACAGGAGAGACACCTGGTGTGATCTTCTGTTGCTAGAGTCCATCTGGAGCAGCTGTTGGGTTTCAGAGATGCTGTTCTGCAGACCTTGGTTAGAACCAGTGGTTATTTGAACTTCTGCTGCTGCCTGTCTATCATCTAGAACTGGGGGGTGTAATTGATCGTCACTGATCCATGATTAGCATGGGTCTCTCTCACGCATGTGGTCCGTGGATCGGCCACGTGGAGGGCCGAGGCACCACCAAACAAGAAAAGCACAGTGGTGGTCATGGAGTAGGAGGAGAGGAGCTTAAAAAACACACCTGCATCGTTTAAGTTGCATGTAGGGCAGCATTTAGGCTTCCCTAAAGTACAATGATGACACACACACACACGTACCTCCAATCGCTGAGGAAGAAGGTGGCACGTGCAAATGCCTGGCTCAATTATTACATGAACCTACATTAGAAGAGCACTGCTCGTGACGAACATGCTGTTATGTGCCGATTGGATGCTAACGCTAACGCTAACAAGCATTTGCACAGGTGACCGGTGAGCATGTAGTGTGAACATTCACGTGAAACAAAACAAACCAAAAGTGGTGAAAACATCAGGAGAAATATTCCGGATATGAGAAACTAACAGGAGTTTCAGTCGGCGCTGAAAAGCCATGAAGAGGTTTAAATGATGCGGTGGCGGTTCAGACCGAGACAACTCACCAGCTGCTCAAACACGTCTGTTGTTTCTAAAGGAAACAAATAAAAAAGGTCCTCTGGGTGACCCAAAAACCAGCGTTAGCACAGACACAAGCCCAGTCACCGACTCGAACGCCGCTCTCTGACCTTTTACACGACTTTACGGTTTGTTGGGTTGTTATGCAGCAGCCGCTCGATGTTAAAGAGCAAGTCACCCCCAAATCAACTTTTTTTTTCTGATAAACTATATAAATGTGTGTCTAATCGTGCTGCAGACACGTGTCGTCAATAGTTTTGCACTTTAGTGCATTTTAGTTAAAATTTAAATTTTCTGCCTGAAACGGTCAGTGTTGTGCCGTTGTCAGGTAAAAACTCTTCACTGCATTTGAATTTAAATCTGCCACCGCTATTGGCTAAGAGGTATGCTATGATGTAAACTGGTACATTATGATGTCACAATGTCGTGAGTGTGTGTATTGGTTAGTGGCTCCACCCTCTCGGTCTGCTAGGCAACAGCATTTGTTGCATTTTTCAAACATGAAGTGGGAGTGGAGTTCACTTCTTGTAAGGGGTGACTTGCTCTTTAATCAGAAGTGAACGAACTGAAATCCTACTGAACGTTTCTGTGAACCCTAACGTTGAGACGTGTCGACCACGTCTGAAGTAAGGATCTCCCTCTGAGGTGTTTGCTCTTCCTGTTTTTGTCTCCTTCATCCCGTTTGCTCCTGAAGGTTCCTCGTGCAGAGCTCTGTCCCCGCTGGGTCTCGTCTCCAGTGACCTTCGTTGAGCTGCACCTGATTAGACGCAGAGCAGCTTCACACACACACACACGCACGCACACACACACACACGCGCACACACACACCTTTGTGTGTTTGTAATAGAGTGCTCATTAATAAAACAGCCGAGGCCTGTTCTCGGAAGGGACCTTTAAGAGAAACATTCAAGGCAGTAAACAGTCACATGAATTATTTCTCATCAACACCCCACAAACAAACACACACACACACACACACACACACATGCTGGCACAAACCGCCTCATCAGTCTCAGCCACAAATTATTTTCTGTTGTTTCTGCTAAGCAATCAGTGTAACCATGGACACATTGCTTGGTGTGTGTGTGTGTGTGTGTGTGTCTGCTTTCCCTTCCTCAGACCCATTCCCTCCTCCCTTCCCTTCCCTTCCTGCTAACCCTTCTTCCTGTTAAAAGGGAGTTTTCCTCTCCACTGTCGCTAAATGCTTGCTTAGTGTGAGGATTGCTGTAAAGTCAGTTTGCTGTAAAGACTCGATGCAATTTGCTGGGTTCCTTATATAGGAAACATTATTTCTGATTGGCTTAATGAACTGGCCTGAATTGGAATGTTTATTATGTGAAGTGCCTTGAGACGTCGCTTGTCGTGATTTGGCGCTATATAAATAACCTTGAATTGAATTGAAAATAGACTTGACTAGTTTAGTTACCCAACACAGAAGTAATGAATGCTGGTAATACCAAACACAAACAGTCATGGTGACATGGTTTAAGGTAAGTGTGCGCTTCAAGGCCAGCTCTACAGTGGGGGCAGGAGGGGGCATTGCCCCCTCACACAGAAAGTGTGTGAGGGTCAAACAGAAAGGTCTTCTTTCTGCAGAAGAGCTGATTATAGTATAATAGAATGGTTCAACACCAGCTCTGCCATGTAAACACTCAGATAACACTTCCTGCTGTTTATTTCACCACCGGCACCATCTCAGGTGTGGTCCCAGCCCTCCCAACCTCCCAATATGTCATCAATCATTTTGATCTAAAATCTGATTGGTTCACATTTTGATCCAAACATCCGGTGGTAGAACATGAAATGTTAGTTGGTCACATGTATTCTGTAAATCATGTAACGTTGATGATGACAACTATATAGGCCATAAAGAGAAATGTGTTTTGTGTTCTATTGTCACGTTTCCTATGAGCACACTGAAGCTACAGCTGATAACCTTTACTTATTATTACAGTCATGTCTTCATGTACAATATATGATATCCACAAGCACGTGAGGATGTTTCAGCTGCTAACAGGCACCAGGATTAAAATTGAAAAATAAACAAGTGTGAACGCTAACGCGATATCTTCATCATAGTCACCCGCGAGCTACACATGCAGGGAAATCCGTCAGACTTAAACTCCGGCTTTCATCCACTCCCCCTGCTGCTTCCGTCTACTCTCGTCTGTTTTCCAGGCGAGGTGCAGCTCAACTCGAACACGGCCTGTGTGATGGTGGGTCCATGTAGTTTTATAAACTGTGTGATGGTGGTCCTTGTAGTTTTATAAACTGTGTGATGGTGGTCCATGTAGTTTTATAAACTGTGTGATGGTGGGTCCATGTAGTTTTATAAACTGTGTGATGTGGTCCATGTAGTTTTATAAACTGTGTGATGTGGTCCATGTAGTTTTATAAACTGTGTGATGGTGGTGCTTGTAGTTTTATAAACTGTGATGGTGGTCCTTGTAGTTTTATAAACTGTGTGATGTGGTCCATGTAGTTTTATAAACTGTGTGATGTGGTCCATGTAGTTTTATAAACTGTGTGATGGTGGTGCTTGTAGTTTTATAAACTGTGATGGTGGTCCTTGTAGTTTTATAAACTGTGTGATGTGGTCCATGTAGTTTTATAAACTGTGTGATGGTGGTCCTTGTAGTTTTATAAACTGTGTGATGTGGTCCATGTAGTTTTATAAACTGTGTGATGGTGGTACTTGTAGTTTTATAAACTGTGTGATGGTGGTCCATGTAGTTTTATAAACTGTGTGATGGTGGGTCCTTGTAGTTTTATAAACTGTGATAGTGGTTCTTGTAGTTTTATAAAAGGGGATGGTGGTACTTGTAGTTTTATAAACTGTGTGATGGTGGTCCATGTAGTTTTATAAACTGTGTGATGGTGGTCCATGTAGTTTTATAAACTGTGTGATGGTGGTCCTTGTAGTTTTATAAACGGTGATGGTGGTCCTTGTAGTTTTATAAACTGTGTGATGTGGTCCATGTAGTTTTATAAACTGTGTGATGGTGGTACTTGTAGTTTTATAAACTGTGTCATGTGGTCCATGTAGTTTTATAAACTGTGTGATGGTGGTACTTGTAGTTTTATAAACTGTGTGATGGTGGTCCATGTAGTTTTATAAACTGTGATAGTGGTTCTTGTAGTTTTATAAAAGGTGATGGTGGTACTTGTAGTTTTATAAACTGTGTGATGTGGTCCTTGTAGTTTTTTTAAATGTATGATGGTGGGTCCTTGTAGTTTTATAAACTGCGTAGTGGTGGGTCCTTATAGTTTTATAAGCTGTGTGATGGTGGGACCTTGTAGTTTTACAAACTGTGATGGTGGTTCTTGTAGTTTTATAAACTGTGATGGTGGGTACTTGTAGTTTTATAAACTGTGTGATGGTGGTACTTGTAGTTTTATAAACTGTGTGATGTGGTCCATGTAGTTTTATAAAATGTGTGATGGTGGTACTTGTAGTTTTATAAACTGTGTGATGGTGGGTCCTTGTAGTTTTATAAACTGTGATGATGGTTCTTGTAGTTTTATAAAAGGTGATGGTGGTACTTGTAGTTTTATAAAGTGTGTGATGGTGGTCCATGCAGTTTTATAAACTGTGATGGTGGTTCTTGTAGTTTTATAAACTGTGATGGTGGTCCATGTAGTTTTATAAACTGTGTGATGGTGGGTCCTTGTAGTTTTATAAACTGTGTGATGGTGGGTCCTTGTAGTTTTATAAACTGTGTGATGGTGGTACCTGTAGTTTTATAAACTGTGTGATGGTGGTCCATGCAGTTTTATAAACTGTGATGGTGGTTCTTGTAGTTTTATAAACTGTGATGGTGGTCCATGTAGTTTTATAAACTGTGTGATGGTGGGTCCTTGTAGTTTTATAAACTGTGTGATGGTGGGTCCTTGTAGTTTTATAAACTGTGTGATGGTGGTACCTGTAGTTTTATAAACTGTGTGATGGTGGTACTTGTAGTTTTCTAAACTGTGTAATGGTGGTTCTTATAGTTTTATAAACCAGTCTTGAGATACTTCCGGGTCATGACAGTTTTATTGGCATCTAGCGAAACCCAAAAAGGGGTCGTGATTATTTGGTTTTTATTCTGAAAGGAACCATTGCAGCAGGTGGAACAGCAACATATTTAATCCAGCTTGACGTTGGGTTCTTTCGGCTGATGAGGAAAGTTACGGATCGGCCACTCCGACAACTTCTCTAGAACGCTTTGAACTGAAGTTAAGATGACGTGGGCATAGTTTTATAATTTGGATGTTTTGATTTACGGTCAAATCAAAAAAGGACATTTACCAAGCACCAACAAAACCACGCCTCGCGTCAGATCTGGAAGATTCTGATTCGATCAGAAAAAGGAAATGTGTCATGTGATTCTTAACAATACATGGATGAGAATGTCTAGTGCAAATATTTAAAGTTATATTACTACTGATATGACATTGTCATTTCACAGATTGGTTCACATTTTATTGTTGGACTAACACTTTGTTTGATTAGCTTTATTAAAAATAGAGTTCTTCTGATTTATTAAAAGAAAGAGTCCTTTGTCTTCATTCTTCTCTTGAGCTGGAAAGGAAGAAACAGTTTAGAAGCAAAGCATGAGACCTTGAGCAATATCTCATGCAGATTAGGTTTGTGTCAGAAACTTCTGGTTTTGCTTTGAGCAGAGCAAGACAGAGCAGGGCCTTTCAGGTCAGAAATGGACAATTCATCACGCTACAGTTTCCATTAGCAGAACTCCAGGGTAGCTCCTGGGATGGGGAACTTGACCAGGAGATGGGACATCCCAGTCCTCTCAGCTGTTGTGTCTCCATTCAAATCCAGCCCTTTCAGAACTTGCACAGATGTCAGCGCATCTCCACTGCTTTGGCAGTGAGTGATGTCACTGATCAGCCCCAAAAAGTGCCCAAAGTAACATTAATGATAATAAAAGCATTTATTTTATAGAAGTATGTCATAATGTAATCCATTCAGAGGACAAGAGCAGCTCTGAGGTATGTGAGTCACACCTCGTTAATGAAGTTTGTGAGGGAATTCCAGAGTTTTCCGGTGTCGGGAGTTAGATTTGAAATGTGATCGGTGCTTATTTATTATTTAGCTTCCATTCTGCCTCACCAGCTACTCTAATGTTACTGCTGCCGGCTGTTTTGGGCGTCTGCTGATGTCATTTCCTACTGAGTTACAAACAATCAGCGTGAGTTAACCGGAGGTTCCATTCAGCTACTCCACCGGGCCGTTCGGAGCACCTCCTCCAGAGCAGGTACCCGGAAGGTTCCTGAAAAGGGCCCGGTCGGGTGGAGACGCGCATGTCGGGAGGTTCCTGTAAATCTACCCTGAAGGTCTTGTAGTGGAAACAATTTAGGCAATTTCTTGTTTTTGAACCATTTCTTTCTGTCCTCTGTTAGATAATTTTGTCAGATGTTTCATCACTTTGACTCCAGCAGGAACTTGTCAGCCTTTAAGTCTGACTGAACCAGCAGATGAGGGGTTGGGTTTTCCAGCCCAACACCAGAGACCTCACATGAGACATCATCACATCTGCTTTGACCTGCTTTAAGGTCCAAAGTAGACTCATGGGCTTCTTCTTCCTGATGCAGATTGCAGAGCTGGTGGCCACAGAGTTCTTTGAGCAGGGAGACAAGGAGAGACGGGAGCTAAACATTGAGCCGATTGTAAGTATCTTGGATCAGTCTGCACAATATATAAGACACTATTGTCTAAAGCATCTTATGGGTGTTTGTCAGTGAGGAACATGCTGTAAAGATTTTTTCAGACCCTGAGTGAGGTTAAAAGACGTGTGTACTACTTTGTACGGTCTCCTTATCTGCTGCCATCCTTGCCCTCAAGCACCACTCACCTGCTATACGTATTTTTTTGGGGGGGGACAACAAGTAATTACAATTAGCTCCCACATTTTGTAAGTTAACACACATCTCTTTTAACAACGGTAGTTTTTCCATCTTTACTGTTCCCCTGCTTCAGCCCGCTCCTCCCTCCCCCTGCACAGCGGTCGCAAACTCACTGGTGCTTCTGCAGCCTCTCAGAGTTCCTGCTGCTCTAAACATTGAAAGAATAATTTCATTTTCTGTTCCTCACTTCTGATTACCTTCAATGGTGTCTGTTTGTTGCAACCACCAGGTACAAAAACTAACTTGTTTTTATTTGACAGTTTTTCTGTCCCGTCTCTGTTTATTATCTCCTCTCAATCCTAAAGAAAACTGCTACCAGGCTTCACATATTTTCACCTCATGAGTTACATTTGAACTGCGGTTAAAAAAAGATCTACAGACTTCAAATACAGCGGAGTGTGCGCCGCGCGCAGACCGCACCGGTGCGGTGAAGTCACCGGAGGACGAAACAGGCGATACGCTCCGCAACAGAGAAACGCATCAGGCACAAATAAAAGACAGAAATCATAAAAGGATATGAGCCGACAAACGATTGCGTGTTAACTTTGTTTTTGAGGTGCCGGCACTTTAATAATGTTGACCGTGCTCAGGACGCATCTGTCTGGAGCGCATCAACGATCAGAGCTCTGCACCTCTCAGGTCAAAATAATCCCTGGAGAGTCCACATAATAATCTTCTTCCAGCTCTTGGAGAGTGCAGATGCTTTTTCCTCCTCTCCTCCCCATCTTATCCCAAGGCTCTTTGTCTGTCTTTGGGTGCACGGCGCTTCTGCATTTTTTCTGGAAACTGGAAATTATTAAAATGGACTTGGTCAGTTGGTCTCTCAGCGCGATTGACAAGATTTTTTCAACGATGAGAACGGAAGAAGGGGCTCCTGGTTGCCCCTCTGGGACAGAGCCAGCTGGGTATATCATGGACTCCTGGAAACAGTGGAACCTGATCTGCCTCTCTCAACTCTCTGTAGAGGATTTTGAAGACGTCTGGATATTTGTGGTGTTGGTGTCAGGTTTCGTGCTGTTTGGCCTGAGTGGTTACCTGGCTTACCGGAAAATTAATGAGCTGTCGAGGAATATTGGCGCAATCCCGGAGCTCAGGGATGGATTACACCGCGCGGTGAACGCACAAACTCATATAATTGTCGAGATGAGTCGTAAGCTTGGAACTTTGGCTGAGATTCAGGCTCTGGCACAGAAGGTTGATGCCATCAAGGATAGAGTTGACGGGACAGCACGGATTGGGAATAGATTAATTTAAGCCATTATTGGATTTGGAGGGGTTGGGGTAGGGCTGGGGGTAAACGATTATTTTTAAAACGATTATTCTGACGATTATTTTATCGAATAGTCGACTATTCTAATGACTATTTAGAAAATTAATCTAATGATTATTTTTCTATTGCACAATTAACAAAAACCAGAAAATCTCAAATAAATTCCTCAAAAAAATTGATAAATTCTTACTGTAAGAGAATAAACACTACAGGCCTTCCATTTTGTATAACACTGCGTTTATTGTGTTGGTTGGTTATGTTCTGGTGACGTGTAGAACTTGGGAGTGCAGGCTGCTGCCTGAGAGGTGGTAGAAGATGGAGTGTCTCCATGCTGCTTTGTTTTGGTCACTTATGTGCGTGAGGCGAGTGGTGTTACGGGTTAAACCAAACTCAGGTGATATTTTACACTAAACCGAAAACCCACAACACTCTAACTGTAATAAAAGGGAGATCTACACCACAAAAAAGATGAACTCTAAACCAAAACGTAACAGCTTATCCCAACGCAAGAAGCTGTTAGCGAAGATGCTAACAGTAGCTTTACCAACGTTAAGTTCAAGTTACCAAGTTTAAATAAACCAAAAACACCCAGCAGCAAACAGACCATTACGGAGGAGAGACTGCTAGCACCAAAACAGCTCTCCTCGTGTCTGAAAGAAGCTCCTTAATGAAGGGAGAAGCACTCCCGGTGATTTTCTACATCTGCGGTAGACACGAAGCAGCGCATCTGACCCCGGAAGTTGTTGTCCGTTGCCGGGAGACAAAGGGGCAAAACAGGAAAATAATCTAGTAGTGGACGGACATTGTTCCGGGTCTTCGGTATTTGGCGGAGATGTTAGTGAAGGCGGAGAAGAGGGCGAACTAGAGGAAAAACAGGCTGATTCCTCCTCTATTTACAAACTCCTGGGGATGCAACAAGTGGGCGCGGTGCGTCGACTTCCGGATCTGACGTCGACAAATTTTTAGAATCGAGCCGTCGACTTCGTCGAGGCTTCGCTACAGCCCTAGGTTGGAGACTAACAGAACTTTAAGACAGAGAGGAAATTATCTCGGTCTGGCCCCAAAACAAGTTCTTATCTGAATCTGGTGCCCTTGAGCCTGTGAGGCTGAAGTGATTACTCCCCCTCAGAAGAAATGTGGAATGCTGCCGTCGCCATGGTAACTCTGCCTCCCTATCCCAGCCTGGGCGGGACTGTGACCGGTGAAGGCCGTTTAATCGTTTCCAGGAGTCACTGTGCTCTCTAACCCAAATACCTCCGTCCCCTGTACAAACGGAGGTGACGTGCGCTGCTTGTCGCAGCTGCATGCACTGATGTGAGGAGAGTCCCAACCCACCTCCCCACCTAGTGGACACTTATGTTGTGTGATGTCTGAAGTCTGTAGCATTTCTGTCTGAGGTGTTTTTTGCATAGCAAAGCTGCCCTCCCTGTGGAGGGTAACTCTGAAGTGCCTTTTTTTCCTTCCACCTGAACCAATCCTCATGTAACCCTCTGATCTCTATTAAGGTAGCGTGACTCGGGTTGCGAATGAATACAGTCACCAATTCTTGTCATGTGTCTATGCCTGTGTATGTATGTCCAACACATTCTCACACCCAAGGCGTCAAAATATGATGCGTGTGACCAAGCATCAATATATGACGATTCGGGACGCCCCAGCACGTCAGAAGACGACGATCAGGGACACGCTGGTTCACTTGGCTCCGCTGGCATCACTGTTTGACGCGTGCGGTCACACGGGTATTATTTGACTATTTAACCTTCCCCTCACCCCAATTCTAATCTTAAGGTCCATAAACTGTGACCTTAAGGTTAGGATTGGGGTAAGGGGAAGGTTAAGTAGTTCACAAGTAGTTCTAATGTCCGTCTCACCACCGGCGTCGGATACCGACGCTCTGGGATGCGGCGTCAGCTGTTTGTCCCTGATCGTCGTCTCCTGATGCGCTGGGGCGTCCCGAATCTTCATATATTGAGGCCTTGGGTGTGAGAATGTGTTGGTATGTCTGATCTCAGAATTGTGTGTACTGAAACTCTAATTTCCCTCTGGGATTAATAAAGTATCTTTGAATTTGAATTGAATTGAATAGATAATGTAATATAAGTAGAACCTGGATCGTTTCGCACTTCTCCTGGGTGTGTTGAGGGCTTCCAGGAGCTCCCTAGCTCACCCGTAATTCGAATCCTGCGTATAGCACAAGTTTGTCACATGAGTTGCCGGATCCTAGCAGACAGTTGCCGGAACAGTCCTTTCAAAATAAGATAGTTCCCGGATCTTGTTCCGGCAAGATCCGGCTCAAATGAAGCACTGGTTAGAACCGAAGCTTCAACAGTGACTGTCGTTGTGTCCTTGCGCAAGACACTTCATCCTTTTTGCCGTGGGTGGCGCCTGTGCACGGCAGCCTCACTTCTGTCAGTTTGCAGCTGTGGCTACAGTGTAGCTCATCACCATCAGATGTGAATGTGTGCATGACTGACTGTAGTGTAAAGTGCTTTGGAGTCCTCTGACTTAGAAATTGCTGTATAAGTGCAGTTAACCTCTGTATGTGAAAAAAGACCTTCTGTAAGTGTCGAAGATGTCGATTGTACTTATTAAATGAGTTTATGTTTGGTACCTTTTGTTTCAGGACCTGATGAATCGTGAGAAACGAGACAAGATTCCCAGCATGCAGGTGTCCTTCATTGATGCCATTTGTGTTCAATTATATGAGGTAATTTAGCCTTTTAGGTTTCTGTCTGCAAAGCCCATAAAAGCAGAAGAAACCCTTCCTCCTTGCTGAACCCTTATTGTTGCTTTTGCAGACCTTGGCTAGCATGTCGGAGTACTGCTCTCCACTGCTGGAGGGATGCCAGAAGAACCGACAGCACTGGAAGTGCCTGGCTGAGGACTGTGAGAAGGGACTGGTCAATGGTCTAGTGTGACCCAAAATCCATTATGGCTTCTGGCAAACGTTGGGGATCCTACTGGTCTAAAGTCTTTACGCAGGATTTCATGACTTTAGCAGGATGTTTTAGAATGACTATATGAGATGCTGGGTGTGCAGAAAGTGATCTTGAAAAGTACCCCAACTTTAAATAAGGTGAAAGCCTATTGGTTCATTCTCTAAATCAGTGGGACTGCAGCTAATGCTACCAGACATGCTAACATCTGATATGCTTTTATATGATGTCTATCACTGTCAGGTCTAGATGTTTTATACACTCGGTACCAGGTTCCTCTACTGCTGTAGAAACTGAAAACTTTACTTCAATGTTCTGTGTTAATCGTCCCCAAAAGGACAGAAAGATGACAAAAGTATCACAAGACAAAAGCAACGTTTATGGTTATCGGGGGCTGCATTTGAGGAGATTTGTTTCCTCTCATCACTTCACCAGCTAGCTTATTTTCATAGTTCAAAGTTGTGGATAGTTAGCCTGGTAAGCCATCCTATATATGTGAATTTATAGTCTAGTCACACCCCACAGAGAAAGCTCAGTCGTGGGGCGGGACCTACAGTAGTCTTGTTATTGGACAATGAGTCAGCGGAAGTCCACCGTACACTGTCGAAGAAGACACAAATACATCCTTTTTCTAAATGAGGGACATCTATCTGCTCCTGACTCAAAGAAAAGCCCACGTCTAAGTGGTCCAAGGTTGATGCCAATGTCATTTCAACACGCCGCTGACATTTTGTGTTTGATTAGGCTGGAGTGGAGCGTGGCTAGACAGACATGCAGAGCTAAATCGTTTAGCTTTGGTTTGTCTAGATTTGTAGGCCATTGGACAGTTACTTCAGTCTGGTGCTCAGCCTACCGATAAACATTTTAGTGGCAAACTTCAGCACGGACTTCTCTTACCCTCAGTCCAGACATTTCCTCATCTAACTGCTGCGTTGTGAAGGCTGACTTTGCAGCAAAAACCAAGTAGTTCTTTCTATTATTGTTGGCCTCGGGTACCAAACACAATAATAGCATTTACTAATAACGGACTTCTTAACCAGCAGTGGCCTACTGGTATGAGTGTCCACCGTGAGGTCATGGGTTCAAATCCCAGGCGGGTCATACCAAAGACTTTAAAAATGATCCCCAATGCCTCTGCTCGACACTCAGCATTAAGGGGTGGATTGGGGGGGTAGCACCACCAAATAGTTTTCAAGTGCGACCATGTCTGCCGCTCCCCCGAGGATGGGTCAGATGCAGAGAAAACATTTGACCTGTGTGTGTGATGACTAATGGGCCTTTAACCAAACTCCCATGTCCATTGACCATCTTCTAATGCTGTGGTTGGTTTATGGTCCATTGTTTTTATGTTGACATCATTGAACACACAAGGAAGAAAAAAGCACCCTGGTAGATTCTGATTTGCATGGTGATGTTTTTAGCATGTTGTCATCAGCTAGCTGTTAGCAAAGCCCCCAGTCCCATTGGTTTAGACGAGTGCATTTTTTGCTAAATACAAATGTAAACCCCATTTTGTTAGAAGCTAAAAGTGTCTTAGCTAACAAGGGGCACCAATGTGTTGCAGTCACAAAATGTACATTGATACTCAAGATCAGGGTCTAGTTTGAACCATTTCCCGTTGTAAGAGCACCAAGCTGTATTTAATACCATAGCTGTTGTCTTTTTGCACGAGTGTCTCTTTCTGAAGTTTCACCTCCTTGGCTGGTCCCGCTGACCTTTATGGATCAGAATCATGAGTGGGATCACTACGATGTACTTACTGTACACGTCACACTGTGTCACTCATATGAACGCTTTTAGACGTCTGTCCACGCACACTATATGGGTTTGAGTCTTTTATACATTCACTGTCTTAACTATTGTGTATTTATTCTTTTTATATATTTATTAGATTTTCTATATTGTGAGAGTATACTTTAGAAAAGAGCAGCACTTCTTACAGCAAACATAGTTTTAATACTACAAAACAAGTCTCCCTGTACCTTTTGCAGGATCTTTCTTAGGAACAGCTCATTCAGATGAACAGCATGTCATACCATTATACAATAGAACCAACTGGAGGAGCAGATCATGTCTCCACTGCTACGATTGATCATGTAAGGCTGAGGTAAAGGCTTCCATTCCCATGCTGCTCCACACTAAACATTTTTAGTAAAACAGGAAACCAGATGCGTTTTTTATCGGTAAAGTTAATTTGACTGAAAGTCATACGTTTTTTTTATTTTAGAGGAAAGAGTAAAATGTTTTCAAGATTTCAGTGAGATTTTGTTACATTTAGAGCTGTTTTTGAGAAGGTCTGATTAGTTCTCCAGCTTAGTACTCTAGCTGCACACCAACAGATGAAGGGACATTTAAACTAGGGATGCACCGATATCAATATCACTGTTATGGCCGATAAGATATTAGCCGATATACTGACATGCTTCTAAAATCAGATTTAGTATGAAAATGATTTAAGTTGAATTTACGTTATGTACACACACATTTACACTTCTGAGATGATTACAACCACTCAGGGGCGTGTCCAGGGAGTGGCCTGGGGTAGCACATGCCACCCCAGGTGCTAACACACTAATTTACCTCTAAATAGGCTTTTCATTGTCCACAAAAGGCTTGGGGGTAAAACAAAAAAAGCATAACCATTGGTGCCACCCATGCACAAAGTTGTGCCTCACCTGGGCCACCCCGTTTTAAAAGATCTGGACACGCCCCTGCAACCACTGTCACATGACCAAATACACATCACAAAAAAATGTTCAGTGAGGCCTTCACCAGTGATCGCTCCGATCGGTCTGGTCTTTAGTCATTCTGGATCCAGCCCTGTGCAGGAAGTCATCAAACATGGCTAACCCCATTTGCATGTGGATGTACAGGCAGATCTTTTTGGCTCCTCAAGGATCGCTGGAGTTTTTCTAGATCAGACGTTAGATCACTCTGCAGTTGCCCAGTTGTCTCTGTACTGTGGTTACTGGTGAAAACTGGGCAGGTTTTACAGTTTTCACCAGTAACCACAGCACAGACAATCGGGACTCCCCCCACCAAAACAACCTCCCTTACCTGCTTGTGTGAGCTTTAACACCAGAAGATATTTGATATGGACGAGGGAACTTGGTGATTTTATTGAATTTAGAACAGTTTGATACCCAGATGAGTCACAGGTAGACGGTGTAACAACGCAGCAGCTTCATCCATGATGAGGATGCAGGATTGACAGTGAGGCAACTACACAACATTGAATGTACTTTTGTTAAAACTAAGTCCTACCTTACCTAAAACACCCCACGTCGGCGCTGTTCGTTTTAGACTGTTGAGATGATCGTTCTCATCTCCAGAATTCTCGGTACGCACACGAGCAGCGGTCACTTCGTGGCGTTCTCGCAGCACAACTGAAGCACTTTGTACATGCGCTCCTTTGTATCTATGGCCACGTGCTACTCTGTAGCCTCCAGGGCTGTGCTTTTTCTAAAAATCTAGTTTTCTCACCGAGAGATCTTCAGGTTGATTTCATGCATGTTTAAAATAAACATTTCATATGTAAGAGCTGTTTTTAAAGATGGATTTCTGTAGACACTGAATGAAATAAGCTGATATGGTCCCATGGAGAAAGGGACGTTCTTCTTCTGTCCACACCACTGTGAGCCAAGTAGAGAGTGGCTGAATAAAGAATAAAACTTCTTTTCTGTGGTGTCTGTTGGCCTGCACGCACACAACACGCTACACCACACTGCCACCTTGTGGTCACAAAAGAAAGGCACGCCATTGACAGGAGGAAAGGCAAAAGGCCTTTATTTGTGACAGTTTAAAAGGTCGGACGTACAAATCACTAAAACAACGGTTGGTGACGTCAGCGACAACATTAAAGAAAACAACTTTGACAAATATTTACAGCAGAGAGGAGTGAGCAGCATCCTTTCACGTCCTCTCACAAACGAGACAAAGTAAAACTCAGAAAAGAAAACATGTCCACTGTGAGGACAGAGAGCCCCAGAAGCCACTGTTACCTACTATAAGGTGTGTGTGTGTGTGTGTGAGATGTACAGCTCATAGTTTAGGCGGAGTCGGTCCTTTTGTACGCCACCATGCTGTTGACCTTGTGAATGGAGGTGGTGAAGGAGCGCAAACGCACCTCCTCTGATTGGTCGATGATCTGTGGGCCAGACTCCTCCCACTTTTCTGGAACGACCAGGTCCTTATCCGTGTACACCAGGAGGTCAAAGGCACCTGCAGCCAAGAAGGCAAAGGTCAGAATTAAAATTGAGGATCTCGCCACCCCGATTCGGAAAGAGAACCAGCCTCGTCTTGTTTTGGCGTGCGTGTGTGTGTGTGTGTGTGTTACTCACACGGCGTCTCCAGCAGTGGGAGGAAAGTAACCGTAGCAGTTATCTGTCTGATGACGGAGCGGATCTCATCTTGGATGGTCTTAATGGATTTCTCTCTGGGAGCGCTGGGAACAAACACCAACTCAGGAATGAGTGCTGAAACGCCACTACCTCTGCATCAGTCCAGGTACATCCTCGCACGCTCACGTACGCCGTGAGTGACATCTGTACATAAGCCGGTGTCTGACGCTGCTACTGACTGATGCTGAACGACGGAGCGGGCTTAGCAACAACACAGCGTAGGGTTATAACTTATAAAGGGCTATAAGGGCAGAAGTCCGGACTCTGACCAAATTAGTCTCACTGTAAAATGCCAAATGACCTAAACCATCTCTGAATGAAGGTACCAGCAGGCTGGATTAAAGGTGCATTATGTAGAAATTAAGTAAAAATGACATGTTGTGGTAAAATCTGATTACTGCAACCACTTCAAACAACTCTGGAGCTTTTTGGTGGCCATCGTCAAATTACAAATGTTGGTGCTGCAGCATTAGCTCGCAGGAGACACGCCCCCCACTCAATGATGGTACACAGTAGTTACGTTCAGCCTTCCTTTGTTTAGAAAGGAGAAAAACGGACAATCCAGCAGCTGGATATGAGAATTTTTTCAGTAGAACCTTCCTTCCTAAATGACTGAAACATCAGACTCTTAGGACTTTCTCACTGTAAAATTATCACTACATTCTTACATACTGCACCTTTAAAGCATCAATTTAAGGTAACCGCCCCATCCGGAGCAGAACCAGACTCAGCTGACCCGTTTACACACAGACTGGAGCTGAACTCAAGCCCACATGTTGGACTGAACAAACCCTCTGAACGAGTCATCCAGTCAGCACTAGTAAAACCAGTAGAAAGCAGACCTGCTCTCCTTGGCAGACTTGTCACACTCGATGTCGAACTGCCATCTCTCCAGCACCTCGTTGGTTTCCAGGCACGTGATGACCAACACCAGCTTCTGCACGGTGCATTCATACAGCCACTCTGCAACACAAACGACCGATGTTTGTGGCTTCTGATAAAGCAGCCCCGCGCGGGGGCAGTTCATGGTTAAAACTCTCATTTTAACACCTGTCTCTAGTAGGGTTGTCACGATACTAAAATTTCAAACTCGATTCGATACGGGGGGGGGGGGGGATTCGATACTCGATTTCGATACTATTTAAAAACACCAATTTATTGAACAAGTTTATTCAAAAAGTAACATTCCTCAATTTATATTACAAAAATTAAATGTTAAGAATTAAGTGTGTAAAGAGCTTAAACCTTTCAAGTATCAGCATTTTTTTTAAACTTGCATACAAAAACTGGCGAAAGTTAACACTTTAAATCATGAATTGTCTCACTATATATACACTATATGCAGAGTGATGTTTTGCTGCTTAAACTCTGTTTAAGGTGCATTTTTGTCATAAGATGTAATGCCATATGTTTTGTTCTGTACTTTTGAACAACTCTGTTGGTCAATAAAGGGAGAAAACGAATTTCTCCACAGCAGGACAAAGGTACATCTACCGGTAATCTTAATAAAAACAGACTGGCGCACGGCAGTGACATCATTAAAAGCGCCGGTTAGATTAGCCGCAGCTAGTCTGTTTACACCTAGAAATCCCAGACTCGCTCCAAACGAACAGGGGAATCATGTTAACGATTCCTAAAAAAAAAAAAACTTTCGACATTGAGATGTTTTGGTGCAGATAATGTCTTATTTCGAGGCTGCACCATGGGTGCCTGTCCGCTCCCGTTATATGGATATACACTGATGGCGATTCGCTAATGGATCTAAATACCCCGGGGAATCCAAGCAGCACCAAAGTTGTCAGCGTGAGTAAACAAACGTACTGCATGCTAGAATTAAGTCCGGGTTGCAATAAACGGGAGTTTTCCTTTAAGCACATAAGCGTGAATACACAACTACGTGCCGGATTTGGTATGCTAATTAAGTTGGGCTGTGAAGCACCTCCCAAATTTGATGTTTATGTTTTTGTTTATTTATTTGGCAGACAAAACTTGGATCGGAGACAACTCGCGTGGGAAATTGCAATGTAGCCATGCGGCAGCTTCTTCTGTTTGTCTGGGAAGGGGAGGCTGCTTTACGGCATCTGGATGTCGTGCGTGTCGGTGTACTTGAAGAAGGCTGTGTATAATAGTCTATAATATCGATACCACTTTTAGTATCAATTTATATCTAGGTATCGATTTTTTTGACAACACCTGTCTAGCTTGGGGGACATAATACAAGAGGTGGGACATGTCATGATTATCTGGTCATTTTGTTTTTCTTGCCCAGGTGAAAACAACATGAGCTCATTTGAAGGCATGAATACGTCCACCACAGTAGGTGATGCTGGCGTGGGTCATACAGCAGAGTTATTACAGTTAGAAAGGCAAACATGGCTGAAATCACTGATTAGGGAAAGACAGTAGCAGATGGTAGTTTCTGAGGCCTTTTGGCCGCTGCAGGCACCCATACCTGTTATCTGGTTTTGGAGTGGGTCGGTTCTCAGCTCCACATAAACAGAAATAACGGACGGCGGTAAGCTTACCGAAACATTTGTAGCTAGCATGGCCGCGGGTTGGCACATGCAGATGTAAGGTGGCGTCTCTAAGCTCGTCTCAGAGCGAACGGTTTCTCCGTGGCCATTACAACATTACTGCTTCACAACTGGGTTTGGTACGCTACAGTAGAGACCCCAAGCTGCCTAGATTCAACAACAAGGTAAATGTGGGTGGAGCCTAAAGCTCAAAGAACAGAGGAGCATTCCCTCGAGTCAAACACACCTCTGACCTCTGTTTGGGCACTCTTTGAGGACGCATAAGCTCCAGTCGGAGTTGGTCGGTCAGCTAATTACCTTTGAGCTGAGACACCACGTTGGTCAGGTAGTTCTTCAGCTTGGAGTCAGTGGTGACCTGCAGACTCATGTCATAGTGTGTGACTCTGGAGAACGTCTCTGGAGGATAGATGCCCCGCTGATACAAGATGCTGTTGATGCCAAAGGCTGAGGAGAACAGAGGGCAGTTTCACGTCATGTTTTAGAACACAAGAACCCTTCATTACAGGAATAAGACGATCTAATGAGGGGGAAATGTTTCCTGTTAATCACATCTGCACATCTCTGATTCAAGCAGTCAAACTAAAGCTTGTCTACTCATCATCTGTGCTGCAAAGCGAGTCACCTATGACTCATGTCAGTGTAAAGAGTTTCTGCAGAACGAAGACCGACGTGTTTGTATACCATGGTGGTTGTGACTAGAAATATGGGCCATTCCCATCTGTACCGGGTCGGCCCGGGTAGCGTAGGTTGTTTACATATCTGGGTGGCCTGGTATGTTTCCGGGCCAACCAAGGCTCATTCTCAGCCCTCTTCTCGAGGGGGTCTGCTTCAGGCCGACCAGGGCCAACACACCCACTGCTGACAGCAAATTCACACCTTCCATTAGAGCAAGCCTCTGATTGGTGGGTAGAATCAGCCCACATGGGCTTAAGGCAAGGATGTGTGGAATCAACCGGGCCAGGCTGGGGCCGACTGGGGCTACCCGGCCTGGTACAGATGGGAATGGCCCAATAGAAAACTGATATAAGGGGGCCACTCCCCGTTTTACTTTAGGGATTTTTTAGTCATATTTTAAGTTTTCCTGCCTTCTTATTTTATGCTAAACTTTTAAAATCTTTGTGAACAAACAAAACATTTGTACGTTGTATTTGCTGCACCTGAGTGTGTGTGTGTGTGTGTGAGCAGAGATTGGTTTAGAATAGGAAGAGTCAAGTATGCAATATTTAAATATGAAGAGTAAAGAATCTTCAGTGTGAAGCAACTCCATCCTGGACCAAACATCGTCCATTAAACGGGTAAATGTAGCTTTCACAAAGATTGCTAGGAATATACACAAGTTGTAGAATAAGAGCACGATATATTTAACTGATGTCGCTCTTCTAATCGATTCGGCATACAAGCCACACAAGAACAGTGCAGTTTTACCTGTAAACGGAGCTCTTTTTCGTCTTTCAACGGGATTTCTGCACCAGCGGAGCGGACTGCCTCCAACACGTTCAACTGACGTTAAAGTTACACCAAATGCTAAATATCAGAAACGCTACCTGTAAGAGCACCGACCTGTTTAAAAACCTTCAGGCAACACGTTTGTATCCCTTTACCAGACTTTAGCTTGCAACGCTGGGTGAGCCACACCGAGGCCCGCTAGCATGCTAGCTGCGCGTCGTGTCAACGGCGTTCAAAAGGCGGAACAGAGACATGAACACTCACAGAAGAAGTCGGCCACTAGTTCTGTACTTCCTTTCAGAGTGATTCCCTTCAGCGTGCTGGTCATCTTTCCAACTGCTACTGGTTGGCTTTCCTCGAGGAAGCTTTGTGCTGATTCTATGTACGACTCAACTACCCGCCGTCTACTTTGAAAATGTGTCAGCTGGACACTACGCGCATGCGCGTTTTTGTGCCGATCACGCCCTAGTGCTGCGTTTACATCTGTATGCCCCTAGAGGGCAGTGTAGATAAGTGTAACCGTAGAGCCATCCGCTTTCTGCATCCGCTCATCCACACAGGGTCACGTCTGCAACCAAAGCCCAGATGGGAGGAGGACAATGGATGGATGGTTAATCCTTGTATCTAGTTTTTATTGTATGTAAGTTATTTTATTTTAACTTATAAAGTGTTTTTCCCATGAAGTCACCGGCTTATTGTCTGACCTCCGTCTTTTTATAAGAGAGTTTAAATGACTGCCTGAACACAACAGCTAAAGCGTGTGAGGACAAAAGCAGGTCCTGAGGTGGATTTTCCTGCACCGACTCTTTAAACAGCTGAACCTTGTGACAGGAGAATTATAACACTGTAAAGACTCAAACCAACAAGTGACTAAATAAAATAGTTGTAAATGGTTGTTATGAAGGCCGGATTAAATAATCTGCACCTCTCTCCCTAGTTTCTACGGCAGAGAAAGAGTTTAGCCAGAAGGGAGTAGACCTTGTGCTGACTTATGGCATAGAGTGTGAGGAAATAACGATCTTTCCACATAATCCAGTCCTCTCGGACCACTTTCTGATAACCTTTGAGTTGAGTTCTCGAGACATGAAAGTAAATTTCACTATAGTCGGTCTCTATCTGACAACGCAGTTGCGTCTTTTAAATCAACTGTTCCATCTTTACTGTCCTCAGCATCTCAGAGGCATGTAGCACAGGGCAATATTTTCATTTCTAGCCCCTCACAAATTGATACCTTAGTTCATCATGTTACTTCCTCTTTACGTGTGGCATTAGATGATGTTGCCCCTTTAAAAAAGAAGGTAATTAGGGACAGGAAGTTGGCTCCCTGGTTTAATTCTCATTTACGAGCTTTAAAACAAAACTCTAGGAAATTGGAGAGAACATGGCGCTCTACGCACCATGAGGAGGCCTACCTGTCCTGGAAAAATAGTCTTGTGCTTTATAAAAATAAGCTTAGACAAACTAGAACTGCTTATATTTCATAGCTAATTGAAGAGAATAAGAATAATCCTACATTTCTTTTCAGTACAGTTGCTAAACTTACACAGAATCATAGCTCTGAGCCATCTATTCCCTTAGCCCTCAGCAGCAATGACTTCATGGGATTTTTTACAAGTAAAATTAATTCTATTAGAAACAAAATCTTTAGCATCCTCCCTAATGCGATTTCTTCTTCCTCAGTAAGTGAGGCAGCATCAGAGGTAACAGTAGAACCTCATCTGTGTTTGAACCGTTTTGATCCAGTTGAGCTTTCAGATTTATCAAAAATATTAGCTTCATCTAAACCTTCAACTTGCATTTTGGTTCCAATCCCAACCAAATAATTTAAAGAAGCATTTCCTTTGGTTACTGCCCCCATTCTAGATATAATCAATCTATCCTTAGTAAATGGATATGTACCACAGGATTTTAAGGTTGCTGTAATCAAACCTTCACTTAAGAAGCCTTCTCTGGATCCAGATGACCCAATGAATTATAGACCAATATCTAACCTTCCATTTTTTTCCGAAGTCCTGGAGAAAATAGTGGCCATCCAAGTATGTGAGCATTTAAACACTAATGCTCTGTTTGAGGAATTTCAGTCTGGTTTTAGAGAGTATCACAGCACTGAAACTGCATTAGTGAGAGTTACAAATGATATTCTCATGGCCTCAGATAAGAATCTTGTGTCTGTTCTAGTCTTGTTAGATCTCAGTGCTGCTTTTGACACAGTTGATCACAATGTTCTTTTAGAAAGACTTGAACATGTTGTAGGGATCAAAGGAACAGCGCTAGGCTGGTTTAAATCCTACCTGTCTGACATATTTCATTTTGTAAATGTACATGACAAATCTTCTTCATACTCCAGGGTTACTTGTGGAGTACCACAAGGTTCAGTACTTCGACCAAACCTTTTTACTATATATATGCTCCCAATTGATAAAATCATTAGACAGCATAGGATAAACTTCCACTGTTATGCTGACGATACTCAGTTATATTTATCCATTAACCCTGATGAACCTAATCGGTTGGGTAGATTACAGGCTTGTCTTGAGGACATAAAAGTTGGATGACTCTAAACTTTTTGCTTTTAAATCAATACAAGACTGAAGTTCTCATCTTTGGACCTGAAATTCAGAAAAAGAAATTTATTAGTCAATCACCTGACCTGAATGGCATTATATTTATCTCCTGGAACAAAGTAAGAAACATTGGTGTTATCTTTGACCAGGACATGTCATTCACATCCCAGGTTAAAAAGGTTTGTAGGATTTTCTTTTTCCACCTTCGGAATATTGCTAAGATTAGAAGCATACTTTCCAGGAGTGATGCTGAAAAACTAGTTCATGCATTTATTACATCAAGACTGGATTACTGTAATTCATTACTCTCAGGAAGTCCACAGAATGTAGTTAAAAGTCTTCAGCTTGTCCAAAATGCTGCAGCTAGAGTTCTGATGAGAATTAAAAAGAGAGATCATATCTCTCCTGTCTTAGCTTCCCTACATTGGCTACCTGTTAAATTCAGAATAGATTTTAAGATCCTTCTTCTCACATATAAAGCTCTTAATAATCAAGCTCCATCATACATCAGTGATCTGATTGTTCCATACGTTCCTAACCGAGCACTTCGCTCTCAGTCTGCAGGTTTACTGGTGGTTCCCAGAATATCTAAAATTAGGATGGGAGGAAGATCTTTTAGTTATCAGGCTCCTCTCCTGTGGAACCAGCTCCCAGCTTTAGTCCGTGAGGCAGACACCTTGTCTACTTTTAAGAATAGGCTTAAAACATTTTTATTTGATAGGGCCTATGGCTAAAATCTGATGTTAGACTAGATCTGGACAAGTGGGGGAGTACAGGGAGGTGGAGTGTACAGTCGGTAAAGACGGCTCTAGTTTATCCGTTTAATTATAGATCCACTAGGATAAATACAATAAAGTTTATCTCTCTCGCCAAATAGAATATTTACTAAGAAATCACAATATAACTATAGACACATTACTTGGTGTGTGTGTGTGTGTGTGTGTGTGTGTGTGCGTGCATGCGTGCGTGTGCGTGCGTGCGTGCGTGTGTGTGTATGTGTGTGTGTGTGCGTGTGCGTGCGTGTGTGTGTGTGTGTGTGTGTGCTCTGTCTTCTCCATCCCCAGTGAGTCATGGAGGATGGCTGCTTATACTGAGTCAGGATTCTCTGGAGGTTTCTTCCTGTTAAAAGGGAGTTTTCCTCTCCACTGTCGCTTTATGCTTGCTTAGTATGAGGATTGCATCAAGTCACTGACACTAGTCAGTGACTTGATGCAATTTGCTGGGTTCCTTATATAGGAAACATTATTTCTGATTGGCTAAATGAACTGACCTGAATTGGAATGTTTATTATGTGAAGTGCCAGTTGAGACGACTCTTGTCGTGATTTGGCGCTATATAAATAAACTTGAATTGAATTTAATTGAGTACACAAATTTTAATGATCTGAATCTGAACCCTGAAGTCCAAGCGCCCACTCAGCATAAACTCCTACGAGAAACGTTTTAAAGAGAGGCAAACTGCCAGCAAGCTTAGCTGAAACCCGGTTCCTCCAAAAGCTCTCCAGTCAAGATGGAGCTGTGTTAGCACACAGCGTATGTTTTCATTCACATGTCAGACTAATGTCTGACTAACATGTCAACCACATATCCACAAATGAATGAGAACGAGAGAAACACACACAGAGCGGTGTTATGGCTGCAGGTCTAGTGAGTGCTGGTGAACAGGCTCTTTTCAGCTCAGCTCATGTGTGGAGAAAGAGGCTCAGTGTGCTGCACAGAAACACTACTCATTTAGTTGTGTCACAGCGCTCACTCGCACCCTTTACACACTCACAACCTGCAGCCACAAGTCAACGCCAAACATCTTCAGCCTGGACCAGCATGCAGCGGAGAGGCTAAAAATAGCCCAGCAGCTCCGCTGTGGGCCTCCCTTGTGTGGCTTTGGTTAGATGTTATTCAAAAATCAAGGGGCGACCTAATTATCCCCAACTCTCTCAGTCTACCTGCCAGCCATCAGTCAGCCCCACAGATACACCTCCTCCTTAAAACCAGAGCTCAACATCTGAGGAATCCATTTTAATGGAGGTTTAAATCTGACTCTGTAGTTCTGTAGGAATAATAACACGAGATCAACATGGTAGTCAGCCTGGAAACAGGAGCACGGAGAACATTATCTCTGCTGGTAAAAGCCTGGGGAGAGCTTTGAGAGGGCAGTGCACAGGTGAGGTGTGGCTCAGGTGGGCTGAACAGGGCTGACTGACCAGAGGCTGTGTGGAGGGAGGAGACTAATCTGAACAAAACCCAGTAGATAAGGGGTATCCAGCACATTTTAGTTTAAACCATTTTAGTTTCTACTCACCTGATTACAGTCAGCAGGTGATTAACTCATTCACTGCCAGACGTTCCTGGTCAGTAAAGCCCTTTGCTGCCAGCAATGTTCAAAATTTGGATTTAAAATGACGACTTTTGTCGTCAATGGCAGTGAATGAGGCAATACATTTTTTTTGTAAGCATGTTCATTATGCCTTTGTTCAGTGTTTATGGCGAATGTGTTAATTACATTCGTGTTTATTAACTCATTCACTGCCAGACATTTCCTGATCAATGAAGGCGTTTTCTGCCAGCAAATTTCAAAGTTTGGATTTAAAATGACGACTTTTGTCATCAATGGCAGTGAATGAGTTAATAAATTGTTTTTTAAGCGTGTTTATTGCGCCTTTGTCCAGTGTTTATGGCGCATGTGTTCATTACATTAGTGTTTATTAACACATTCACTGCCAGACGTTCCTGGTCAGTAAAGCCCTTTGCTGCCAGCAATTTTCAAAATTTGGATTTAAAATGACGACTTTTGTCGTCAATGGCAGTGAATGAGTTAACAGGCTTCTGCAGAGCCTGATGAGCGCAGGTGATTCTACCAGTGAGTCGAGTGTGTTGGTGCAGGGAAACCACTAAAACGGGCTGATACCAGCCCTCCGGGACAGGAATTGAATCGGACAGCTTCCCAAACAGCCTTCGTTTAGACAGATAGAGTTTCTGTCCCTTAAGATCGATGAGCTAACAGCTAGTGCAGCTAACACTGAGGTTCATTTTCAGCATTTCATCTGACATTCTTTTATGAAGCTTGAATGTTGTCATTTCAGTGTTATTTATGTCACATTTTCTAATTTACATACAGGAATATCTCCAACATCAATTCAACGTCTGACGCTGAACTCACAGCAGTGCAAAAGTTTACATAAAGGTCGCATCAAACGCTGTGAAATGGTAGGTGTGGCGTTCTTGTTTCAACACATTTGCAGTGTTCTCTAGTGTTAATGAATGCCTTATGAGTCACTAAACATCTGTTATGCTCCTGTTGAGGGATGCAGAAGTCAGCTGGTGCAGAGCTGGGCTGAAAACAGCTGGATTGCTCGTTGTCATTAACGATATGTACACACATCACTTCCGATTGGCTAACAAAATGCATTCAGCCATGTTGCAAAGTTACCATCACCAAGACACACCCCGCTCTCTCTCCTTCCTGCAAAACAACATTTAAAAAATGCTCCTTGTGGGTGGGTGCGAGCCAAGATGGGTGATGCCATGAATGCAAATTCACAGTGACATAGATATGTGAGGATTTTCAAATCCTAGCATTTCACCACCTGTTTTCTATCAGATACGAATGCAGGAGACTGGTGTGGACGACGCGGGGGGTTCGGGGGCCACAACGAGGGGGCCCGTGGGCCGCCTATTTATCACCACTGGCACAGGGCTTTTCTGGTGCATCCTGCCATTATTGCAGTCACATCTCTAGTGGGTTTACATTGTGTTTTTGTATTTCAGGGACTTTACACACAAACACATGTATCCTCCACCTCTTCATCCAGTCGCCACCTCTAAGCTCACGTTTCCTGTTATTTTCTGACACAAATCAAAGGTTTGGCGCGTGTTTTTGTACTCTTTAAGTCAAAAGGTGTATTAAAGGTGGAATATGGAACATTTGAATAAAAAGCTATATTTAAAAAACAACACCTCCACAGGGCATTTAGAGGTGTGCAGAATAAATGTGCAGTTTCTCCATTAAAAGCTATATTTAAAAAAATAAATAATCGTACTGTTATTTAGATGGGCACGACTCTGAGTTTATGTTAACATCTACCAGCCAATAGAGGGCACTGTTGTGGTAAGAAGTCTGCTTGGCAAGGCGAGGCTGTGACTGTGTGAGATGGTGGACTCGCTGAGTCCAGCAGCTGATTCTGAGCCCAGAAGATGTTCTAACGGTAAAAACTGTTGTGAGATAAACTTATTAGTAGAAATTAGTGCTTCAGCCTGATTCGTGCTTCTCCGTCTGCGTCAGTGCGGAGACACGCAACGTCCTCGCGGGCCTGCCGGAGAGCTCTGCAAGGACGTACAAAGTCGAGCTCTCTTTTCTAAACATCCGTCAGTCGAGACGGAGAACGCAAGCTTGTGATTGGTCAGGACGCCGCTGTCGTCTACGCCGCCGCCATTGCGCCCTCAAAAACATAAAGAGAGCCGAGGATAACTAGCGGCAGACACGGAGAAGCTTGAAGAATACCTCGCGAAAAAACTCTAAAAACATGAACGTTTAATTCCCCGTGACTGGAGGAGTGAAAAGATGCGCAGCAAGCGTTTTATTTGTGGTCTGAAATGACAGGAAACGTGTGTTTAGAGGTGGCGAGCGCATGAAGAGGTGGAGGAGGATGAGAGACAAATTTGTCTGTGTTAAAATGTCTCTTATATACAAAAAACACAATATAAACACACTGTCTTGGACCGATACGTGACAGGATACCACAGAACAGCGCTACGCCCTCTGTTGTCCTGTCGGGGAATTGCTTTGCAACACTCTCCAGGAGACGGAGAAGCATGAGGGTAAACCGCTTCCGTCAACCCGTGCGTGTCCGTCCCTTGCAGAGCTGACGGAGAAGCATGAATCAGGCTTTACCCTGGACGATTTGTCACTGGTGTTGGCTGGTCTCTTCACGTGTCAGCGGTGAACCGACACCCCAACGGCTGGATAACGTGTTCTGTTGCTGCACTACCACCTCTAAACTCTAGGTGTCACTATAGTGTTCGTGTTCCATATTCAACCTTTAACTTTTCCTGGGAGACATTCTTCAATCTGCTCCGTATCTGTTGCTACAATAGTTCAGCTCTTGTCTTGTTTTTTTTTTTGGGGGGGGGGGGGGGGGGGGTGTGCTGTTGACAAAGGAAAAAGTGGCAACCAGACCAATTACTGGTCTCCGTCCCTTTTCAACGGCTGTTTAGAAGCGTGCGGCTCTGCTCTGTCTGTCCTTGCAAGCCTGTTGGAGAGCCCTTGCGACGATGGATGATGTCGATGCGTGTCTCTGCACTGACGCAGACGAGGAAGTATAGATTAGGCTAGCACATCATGTGATTACCTGCCATTGACTTGAAGAAAAGCCCAAGTCTAAACGGTCCAAAGTTGATGCCAAAGTGATTTCAAATGAGCCGTTGCCATGTTTCGTCCCACCCACCGTACCGAGAGAGCGCTGTGATTGGCATAACACACAGTTCTGTTCAGGTTGATGGTAGACCTGCAGAGGCTCCTATGGAGCGTGGCTAGACCAACATGCAGAGCGCGAGAAATCCTTTTGTTTTGCTACGGTCTCTCTAGATGTCTAGGCTAGTGGAATGTAGGACATTGGAGTTGTTTTTGAACAGCAGAAACACGATTTGAGCTTGGCAGCATCCAGACTAGCCATTAGCTCATCAATCCTTAAGGTTGTACACTTTAAATCTCCAAACAGAGGAGCTCAGACTAGCCATTAGACCATCAATCCTTAAGGTTGTACACTTTAATTCTCCAGAGGAGCTCAGACTAGCCATTAGCTCATCAATCCTTAAGGTTGTACACTTTAATTCTCCAAACAGAGGAGCTCAGACTAGCCATTAGCTCATCAATCCTTAAGGTTGTACACTTTAAATCTCCAAACAGAGGAGCTCAGACTAGCCATTAGCTCATCAATCCTTAAGGTTGTACACTTTAAATCTCCAAACAGAGGAGCTCAGACTAGCCATTAGCTCATCAATCCTTAAGGTTGTACACTTTAATTCTCCAAACAGAGGAGCTCAGACTAGCCATTAGCTCATCAATCCTTAAGGTTGTACACTTTAATTCTCCAAACAGAGGAGCTCAGACTAGCCATTAGCTCATCAATCCTTAAGGTTGTACACTTTAATTCTCCAAACAGAGGAGCTCAGACTAGCCATTAGCTCATCAATCCTTAAGGTTGTACACTTTAATTCTCCAAACAGAGGAGCTCAGACTAGCCATTAGCTCATCAATCCTTAAGGTTGTACACTTTAAATCTCCAAACAGAGGAGCTCAGACTAGCCATTAGCTCATCAATCCTTAAGGTTGTACACTTTAATTCTCCAAACAGAGGAGCTCAGAAAACAATCTAAAATGCAGAAGACTTAAAATCCCTTAGAGTAGTAAATAAGGTACTTTAGTCAAGCTGAGTGAACACCGAGAGCGCTTCACCACCTTTGTTGTTCTATTTTATCAGATGTCTCCCAAGGGAAGCAGACCGATGCTATATGATCTCATCTATAATTTGAGTGGACATGAAAGTCATGTCTGTATCATATAGTAGATTACATTGTTATTACTCCTTGGTAAGAAAGTTGAACTCGAGCTGGCTGTTATGTAGCGCTAAACAGACAGCAGCTCCTGAACGCTGCAGCAACACCAGCAGGATGTTGAGTGAGCGTCCTGCTCCGGTTCGTTCTGCATCACAGTAGAAATACATGCCCTCTCAGGCCCTGTCCACACGTAGCCTGGGATCTGCCAACACGTAGATATTTTTCTACGTTTTGGCCTGTCGTCCACACGAAAACAGAGTTTTTTCACACGAAAACAGATCTTGTTAAAATCTCCGGCCAAAGTGAAGATCTGCGTTTTCTCCCGTTTTGGGTGTCTGCGTGTGGACAGACAAAACCGGAGTTTTAAGGTCCGCAACGTCACTTTCCACGACAAAAAATGCTGACATCACGTGTGCGACCTGTGCCCTCAGACCTGCGCTCGCTTTATCAATTGTCCAAGCGCCTTTGCTTGTTTGTTTTTACAAGCGGAATTACTGCTCCTTGCGGAAGACCACAGATGAAGGACGAGGTTAAGAACGGGGGAAGTACTGCCACCTACAGGTCTGGCATGTCCTTAACAACGTATTTATCCGGGTACGCGTGGACAGAGTTTTTTTTTAAACGAGGTGGTGTGGATGCAAGTTTTTGGAGGGGCGGATATTTGTTTTTAAAAAACCCGGCTACGTGTGGACTAGGCCTGACATCATCACACATTTAACACCGGGGGGAGGGTTTGAATGTGGGTCGATTCAATTCAATTCAATTTTATTTATATAGCGCCAAATCACGACAAGAGTCGTCTCAAGGCACTTCACATAATAAACATTCCAATTCAGGTCCGTTCAATAAGCCAATCAGAAATGATGTTTCCTATATAAGGAACCCAGCAGGTTGCATCAAGTCACTGACTAGTGTCAGTGACTATACAGCAATCCTCATACTAAGAAAGCATATAGTGACAGTGGAGAGGAAAACTCCCTTTTAACAGGAAGAAACCTCCAGAGGATCCTGGCTCAGTATAAGCAGCCATCCGTCTGCTTGGCTGCACACCCATCGGGTGTTTACCACCTTTAACAGATTGTTTTTACATGTCCAAGTCCCAACCAGACACGTTAAACGGGAACATACAACAAAGAAAATCCCATTCAGTCTTACATTTCATGACTTTTTGGTGATATTAAGAGATCAATCTAAAAAGTTCCAAACTTGTAGGATTCCCTGTAATCTGTGGGCTGATTAATTCCTGCCTAGAGTGACTTGTCGGACATGTTCGGCTCTCTGTGTGTTTCTAGTCCTACTTCGTTGCTAGAGCTGCAGGCCTTGTTGTCGTGCAACACAACAGAGTCTCTGTGCAGCGCGGCCAGAGAGGAGGAGGAGGAGGTGAAAACGGATGCATCCAGAGGGAATAAGCAGCTGGCGTGGATCTCTGGTGTCCAGCAGCGCTGAGACTCTCCAGGATAGCTCTGAGGGACATTCCCACCAGGTTCTGGGAAAATGTAACTCAATAATTAAGATCAATTCTGTTTAAAATAAAATACAATTTCAGAGCAAGAGTCACCTCAAAGGGCGAGTCAGGAATTAACAGAGTCTGATAACGACGCCTGGAGGAATCTCATCTCTCCTCCCAGAACTCTTCTGGATCTTGTCTCTTTGGACAAATAAGGGTCGTGTCCAGATGATAATGAGCTCCACCATGACCCTCGGCTCCAAATGACCACAGAGTTCAAATCCAGTCTTTAAAGGAGACCGGTGTCTTTGAGACGGCAGCAATCCAACTGGTCCTGGTGGGACTAGCAGTTAGCTCATCGGTCCTGTCTGAACTTAATGACCTGTCCGAAAGATATTAAAATAAAAGGGCAGGAAAACTTAAATATGACCAACTATTAGTCCGCTGGATGGAACTAATATTTGGTTCAGCGTTTCAAGCAGTGCATTGTTTTCTGTCGGACGTTTCCGGTTAAAACTCTGTGTGTGTTGTGCATGATGGATATAAGTAATATTTAGGTCATATTCATGCTAATTAGTGCATTTACACGTTTACTACTCCATCAGCCACACTCGTTGTTATTTGGTAGCATGCTTTGATGGTGTTTAATGATTACCATCTCAGGGCTGCCAGGTTTTGAACATTTCAGAGCATGGACGTAATTTTCACTTTAGAAGTGGGGGGGACATGGGGGGGGGGGTATCTTTACAGTATGCTCTACAAACGTTTGTTTTCCGCTTGGTCCTAGAGCTCAACCAGTGTCAGTTTAATCTAGCATAATATTGTTTTTGGATGGTAAAAAGTGCAGGGGTCAAAACTTGATTTTGGAAAAAGTGTGTGTGTGTGGGGGGGTGGGGTGGGGGTGGGGGGGGCATGTCCCCCCTGTCCCCCCCAAAAATTACGTCCATGTTTCAGAGTGAGACGGGGTCACGGGGTTGGGAGCAGGGGGTTACTAATATTGAGACTTGTGCTCTACATTTTATTTATTTATTTCTACTCTGTACGGAAGAGAATTAGAGCCACTGACAAGAAAAAAAAGAAAAGAAAGAGAATTCTTACTTTTTTCTCAGAATCCTGACTTTTAATCTTGGAATTCTGGGAAAAAAGTCAGAATTCTTTCTTTTTTTTTCTTTTTAGTGGCCCTAATCCTCTTCCATACCTCTGACTTTACAGAGAGAACGGACCTTTGTTTAATTCTTAGTAAATAAATTAAAATTGAAGAATATTTATTTTACTTTAAGAAATGCAATTTTTCTAGAGAAGATTTTTCTTTTTGGACTAAAAGTAAGATAAAAAGTCTAAAAAATTTTGTTTTACTTTCTTAGAAATAATTTTTGCAGTGTATAAAGCACCTTCTACCACCAGTCAAAGCTGCCAAAAATAACGTACACAAACATGTACAAGACAGTAAAAGCACAAAAATACCCAGCTTAAAAATCAGATAAAGCCAAATAAAGCCCTCACAACAGAGCAGCGCACCAACAGGCTGAAAATCAGAGCCAGAAAATCCAACATGTTTATGATGTCATCTGAGCAGACCCGTGCACGTGTAACATTTAACGTGATGGAGGTGCTATTCCACCGAAGGTTATTTACCTTCTCTCCACAGATATCTCTGACACAGAACTAATCTGCATGAGACTGCCTCAAGGTCTCATGCATTTGCTTCTAAACTGTTTCTTCCTTTCCAGCTCAAGAGAAGAATGAAGAAAAGAACTCTATTTTTAATAAAGCTAATCAAACAAAGTGTTAGTCAATAATAAGATGTGACCAATCTGTGAAATCAAAATATTAATTACTTTATTATAATCCTATAGAATATAATAAGTAATATGACTTTAAATGTTTCCACTAGGACTGATCTCACGTAGCGTTAAGACATGACACATTGCTTTCACTGATCCAATCAGAATCTGCCAGATCTGACAGGGGCGTGGTTTTGGTGGTGTTTGGTAAATCTGTCATCTTTTCATTCGACCATAAACCAAAACATCCGAAGTATAAAACTATGCCCACGTCATCTTTAACGCCAGTTCAAAGCGTTCTAGAGAAGTGTAGGTGTCATGTTCTGTGTCCCTTTGTTCCCCAGCTCCTCCAGTTCCCACTCCAGGTTCTCCTTTTGTGTTCTCTTAGCGCCCTCATGTGTCCTTTGTCTGCATCTCTGTTGTGTGTCTTAAGTTGTAGCCCCAGCTTCTTGTTCCCCAGTTCATTGTGTGTGTATGAGTTTGTGTGTGTCAGTATGTGTATGTGTTTGTGTGACTCCTTCCCTCAGTCTTTAGGTTTAGTTTTGTGTTTTATATGGTTTTAGGTTTATCTGCCCTCCACTGGTTCTCTTCCCCATCCAGATAATTGTTGTTACCTGCCTTCCCTCCAGCCTCACTCCACACACCTGCTTCCTGTTTCCCTAATTGCTCCTCCCAGTCTATATAAGCTCTCCTTGTCTCATTGTTCTTGTCGGTTCATTGTTGGTGTTTGTAGTTCTGTTAGTCTCGTCTCTCAGAGTTTTTGGATTTCCAGTTCTTGATCTGGTTTTTGGATTTTGGCTCCCAGCTTTGGATTTACTTTTTGGTTTTTGGCTCTCCTTTAAATAAAGTATTTTTACTTAACCTTCATTCCTGCCTCGTGTCATCCTGGGTATCTGCATTTTGGGTCCGAACCATCCTCCATAACGTGACAGTCGGAGTGGCCAATCCGTAACTTTCCTCTTCAGCCAAAAGAACCAACGACAAGCTGGATAAAATCTGTTGCTGTTCCAACTGCTGCAACGGTTCCTTTCAGAATAAAAGCTGAACCATTACGACCCAGGTTTGGGTCTCACTAGATGCCAACAAATTGTCGTGACCCAGGAGTATCTCAAGACGGGTGGTCGGCTGCCGCGGCTGCTTCTACATAAGGTCAAGCTGGACCTTTACACCTCCTGATCTAGACGGGGACTTCTGCTAAGGGTATGTAGACCGACAAATGGCGTCAAATGTGTTTATGAATCTCCTAATCAAAGCTTAGCGCGAAGACATCACCTTCAGTTCCCATCAAAACAATCGTTTCTTCGGATTTGCTGGTTCTGAGCAACATTCCACATCACACCATTCTCCGTCTCATTCACCTTAGTTACACCATACATTTAGTGTTAAAGTGAGTCTAGTTTTAATTTGTTTAGCAATAAATCTTTAAACTTTTAAACTTGACTCTCTTCTGTTGTCTCTGAGTGAATACGAAGCTGTTATCTAATCCCTGCATTAAAAAGTTCCAATCTTCTGGTTAAACAGTACCCACAGATCCATAAGGGTGATTTCATATTTACTATGGAATCTTATGTCTTATGGCTCATTAAATAACATATAAATTAAACCATTACACACGCTTAACACATGGCAAAAAAAATATCCAAGATCCTCCTATCAGCTGTTGTGATAATCACTGGGGAGGGACGATTATCCTGCCATGTGAACCGGATGTTAGAAATTCCCCACACAGCCAAAGGTATAGTAAATATCTCCAAGTGGTAAACGCATCTTTACCAACTAATAACATCGTTCCTCTACTTCTGTAAAATATGGAACAAGGATTCTTCCGGCAGGAACTGGAGCTGAACCAACAAAGCAGAGCAAAGGTTTTGGAGTTAAACTGCAGCAGGTCCGAAGGCATCTTCTCCTTCAAAAGTCTACTGACTCAGTCAGCGCAGCCTCGGATGTGAAATACTTTTTGTTGTTTAGTCTAATCGTACCGAGCCCTGGGGGACACAGAATAATCCTTGTTTCTTGTGTGCCCCAGATACTATCAGTGCCATCAAGTAACTATCCATTTTTTAATACCTGTAGATAATGATAACATTAGTAATGGATCCCTTCACAAGCAGGGGGGGGGGGGGGGGTGCTGTCTGGATGAGCAGCCTGGAGGGGGTGGGTCACAGCTGAGTGGAGAGGAGTAAAAGGCGACGACAGCAGATGTCAGAGGCTTTAGTGATCATCCACGCCGACTCGTCTTTCCTTATGTCAGCCCCTCAAACACGCACAAGCAGTCATTCACACGCCTATTGAATGTCGTCTCCTGGAGAGCCCTCCATCCCTTTTAGCTTGTTGGAAGGGGACGCATCGTGACTTTTCCTCTTAAGTTATAATAGTTCTATAGTTGACTCAAAACTATTTCATGAAGTGTTTTGAATAAAATCTTTCTCACGTGAAGCTGTTTCAGCACTTTTATTCTTGACACTTTCAGCAGGGTTCTGTCACTTTAAGAAAACAAGCTGGCCACACCCACCCATCCCCCGCTTTGGCGACTATTGACACCTAACCACGTGGGTCCACCATGGTGGACGGCAAAAGCATGTAAACAGTGAGCGACACGAGTACTAAACAAAGGGAAAAGTAGAGCCTGAAATTGTTTTTGCGATCAAAACAAAAACAAAACTCCTCCAGCATTCCTTCCACTAGTTCATGCCCAGTTCAGTTATCAGAAGAAGTAGCGCATCTAGCGGGGGCTCATAGAGAGCAGTATGCTAACTAGCTTACCAACGTTAGCTTACGCTCTCTCTGCAGCTGTTCACCGATGTAAACATGTTGCTGACTTTGCCTAAATTCACCCCTCTGGATTTATAACTTTATGTTATAAACAGCGTTTCACTTTACACCAAAGCTGATTGTTAAAAGTCCGGATCCCTACCAGCTTCTGTTGCTGGTGGTGTTACCGGGTCCAGCTGCTGCTGCTCTCACACCGGAATGAGAAGATCTCTGAACGCCGACGCTCATATAAATAAATAACTTCATTTTAACACACGTAATCATACATCGGAGCTTTAATATTGTCAATAATTGTCTCGCTTTACACTACAGTGTACGGCTCGCAGCCTCCGTGGTGAAATACCCGTCCATCAGGATGATCAATAACTAGTATAAACACATCACATTTATCCCTGTCCCCGTCTTCCTCGTGAAATAAATGAACGTTAATCTTACCCGGTAAAAAAATGTTCGCTGCAAATCTGAGGCCTGCTAGTCCGCTTGATTGATCGCTGCAGTTCATCTCCGTACGTCCTCAGTCTCCATCAAAGTTATTAAAAAACAAAACGAGTTGAGTTTACATCCTTGTCCGACCACGCAGCAAGCTAAAACCATTTTACTGTCAAATCAACTAAATAAAAGTGATAAAAGGCTACAAACTGGCTTGTTTTGAGTAGTTTTGCTTGAGTTTCAACGGGTGTAAACGGTCTTTTTGCCGTCCATCAGGGCGAAGGCGGCGGCCTAATGAGTGGCGTGACGTCACGCGCAAAGGGTCAATAAGCTGAGAAGCTCATGGTAGAGTCATTGCTCATCGGGCTGCATGGTGGGGCAGTTGTTAGCACTGTTGCCTCGCAGCATGAAGGTTGCAGGTTCAAAGCTCTGCTGCGGCCTTTCTGCGTGGAGTTGCGTGTTCTCCCCGTGCATGCGTGGTTTTCCTCCGGGTACTCCGGTTTCCCCCACAGATCACAACATGCCCTATAGGTTATAAATTGTAAGTCGCTTTGGATAAAAGCGTCTGCCAAATAAACATAAACATCCTCTCTCTTTGCACATGAGAGGTGGTTTTATTTTAGTTTCCCTGTTTGTGACATCACAAAAAGGGACTTTTTGAAACAGCTCATTTTAAGCAAATAATAATCAAACCTGACAGAAAACGGTAGAATTGTTTTCTTTCTTCACTTTAGAAGACCCAGACCCACTTGGCAGCACAAAGGGTGACGAAGGTGAGTTTTTATTCACCCCACCTTACTATTTGAAATGAAACACTGGAAAATACACAAGTAGTTCCTCTACAAAGAAGCTTAGTTGACAAAGCTGTTGTTGTTACACCACTTGTGGTCGCTAACAAATCCGACATGTTTATTTTCTAAATAAAGCTTTAGCAGTTTTCATCTGTGACTTAATCACAAATGTTTCGCGTAGCCATGAGCGAGCTCCAGATCCGGCTCCTGTTTGATGTTTATGTCACTTTGCACCACACTTGTTGTGTAACTCCACAATAAAAAGATGCGTTTGATCTTCCACAAGGGCCTGAGAAGCTGCTGTCAGACCAAGGACAAACACAAACCTGCTGCCAGAGCCATCAGTCTAGCTTCAGGAGCGAGCTTTGTCTCAGTCTGCTTGTCCTGGAGTCGTAAACGTGGACATCACCATGGGGACCCTTGCTGTCCTCAAAGTTCAGCTGTAAACCCCAAGCTGGAGACGCTCAGATGGTTTTCTCATGAGCTGACCTGTTCTAGTGTGTGTGTGGTGGTGGTAGAAGTGGTGGTGTGTGTGTGTGTGTGTGTGTGTGTGTGTGTGTGTGTGTGTGTGTGTGTGCATGCTCACTGAAAGTGAACCAGGTCTTGTTGTTCCAGCCATCTGACCCAGCTGGAGAACCCATGGTCAGGCTAGCTGGGGGCCAGCTGTGCACGTGTCAGAAACCACAGCGGGGCAACAGAAGCTAGCGCTAATAGATTTCACATCGACCCAGTGGAGATGATTTACCTGACTGTTGTCAGCCCTGCTGTAAGGGTCAGGGTTAGGTTAGGTAAAGTCAGCCATGTTGAGCTGTGGCTGCACGGCGTGATGTGATGATGCGTGAAAGGTGTTTGGATGTTGGCTCACCTATGTTCAGCTGGGACACTCAGGAGCCACTGGGTCAGGGTGTTGACCTCTCTGCCACCAGGCTTTGTAACCCCAACCCACCGTATAAAAGAACTGCTTCCAACTGCATTTTTACTCCACATCATTATTTGGTCCATGTGAGCCGATCCTTCCTGACATGAAAGTTAGATAAACCCATCACCAATCCCCTAAAATTCTCACTTTGGGAAGTTTGACATCACCGTAACATCTTCACATTTATAACATCATCCCTAAGAGACAAGTGTTGTTGTAGACCTACCTTGTGGATGCTCATCATAGATGTTCCTAATGAACGTTTGTTTTTGGACAGGACGTTTATTTCTCATCAACAACTATTGGTGATGTCACCCAAACAGCTCAAGAATAACATCTTGTGAGTTTTTTATTGTAAAAGAAACTGAATGACGTTGTTCTCCTCTTGGAAAGAAAAGCTTCACCCATTGTTGCTTCAGCAAAAATGTTCTCTGGTCCAAATCCACCAGTAGAAATGGCAAAGAGACATCATTTTGACAACTCGCATCCAAACAGGGCTTCTTCACATGTGACGACAGGGGCGTGTCCAGGGAGTGGCCTGGGGTAGCACACGCCACCCTTAGAAGCTGATTGGCCACCCCAGGTGCCACCCTACTAAGTTCCAGTTTAAATTGACTTTACATTGTCGACAAAAGGCTTGAGTTGTAAACTCCAAAAATAGTGTGTGGTAGCATGCACCTTTAACATTGTCTTCTAGCCCAGGCCTACAGAACATTTCTGTGGTATTAATATTATTTATTATTTTTTCATATTCATATAAATAGTATTTAGTCCCACTCAACTCCAGTCGGTGGCAATAATGCAACAAGAAGTGACTTGCTAACCACCACAAAACAATGAATAGAAAAAAATGGTGATTGTGCAATGTGAAACTCCAAAATTCACTAGAAAGTAAATAAATAAACGATTTGTGTAAATAAATAAATAAGCATAACCATTGGTGCCACCCATGCATAAGCAAGTGCCCCACATGGGCCACCCCATTTTAAAAGTCCTGGACACGGCTCTGTGTGACGAGTCTGATGGGGGTTTGTTTAGATGTGAGTTGGTGCGAGGAGGTTGTTATAAACACACGTCCATCACCATGGTAGGTGTGTCCGTGCCCTCAGTGACCTCTGTGAAAGGTGCACACGATCCAGCTGTAAGTCAGGTCAACAGAGGAAACCACTTATCTCACATACTTCTGCATCAACACATCCACCTGAGGGGACAAGCAGACTGGTTAGAGGGTTTAACCCCTCCCAACATGCCGTTCTTATCTTCCACTCATCTGCAACGGTGTCAACAGAGCCATCATGGTGTTTGCAACCAGGACTCGATCTGACGCTTGAAGCTTTCTTTCATTTTTGGGGTCTAATGCAGGCTGCGTGAGTAGTCAGACCTCTCACAAGGGTTTAGATTGAGCTGATGTCGCTCAGGTGGTGCAGGAAAACTACTGGCACCAAGAGGGGATGAAGGGACGTTAATTCAAGCTCCCACATGACCATGGACGTAACCCACTGGCTTTCATGCCAGATCTTTGAAGTCTGTGTCAAACCTGGAAGGTAACATTGCGTTTAATCTCACGCAAGGTCTGTTTATCATTCAGAGTCTGTGATGTGATTCATCCTCAGCCACTAACAAACACAATTGCTGCCTAATGTCTTTGACAATGACAGATCTGCAGGTGAAGCTCAAAATATTTTGTATTTGGTGCAAAAATCCGTTTAAATCGAGAAGGCGCTCGCTGCAGAACTACAAAGGCGGAGCTGCGCCAGAGTCAGCCCCGCCCATTCACGCAAACTCAGCCTAGCCCACTGACTGCTTCTGTTTTTGTTTTTTAACTTCATCGCAATCTAACCCGACCCACATGAATCACGGCTGTTACTAGTTTACAGTTGTTAATGCTATGTTCTATGCTCCAATGAAGCACGATAAATATAACTTGCTACATAACAACGCCCAAAAAGGTTTCTTTTAGCAAATGTCTGCCCACAGCCGCTCCAACAAAAGCGCCCTAAAATAACATTTAAGGCTTATTGTTGTGTGGGCTCTAGTCCACGAGTCCATGAGATGTCTAAGCTGCAGCTGTTACACACCTGCTTAGACTCCATTAAAACCTGGATGGTGGGAGCTTTCTTCAGCTGAATGAAGATAAGACTGAGATCCTCATCTGTGCCCCAGACAAGCTGGTTCCCAAAGTCAGAGACTCTCTTGGTCAGCTTGCTTCTCACACCAAACCTTCTGTCAGGAATCTTGGCGTGACCTTTGACCCAGCTCTCACCCTGGATTCTCATGTCAGTTCTCTTGTTGGCTCTTCCTTCTTCCATCTCAGGAACGTTGCTAAGCTGAGTCCCATTCTGTCCCGCTCTGAACTTGAGACAGTTCTCCACACCTTCATCTCCTCACGCTTAGACTACTGTAACTCTCTTTTCACGTGTCTGAGCAGAACCTCCCTGAACCGTCTACAGGTGGTTCAGAACGCCTGTGCTCGGCTTCTGACCAAGTCCTCCAAACACACCCACATCACCCCGCTTCTCCTCCAGCTTCACTGGCTGCCAGTCAACTTCAGGGTTCATTTCAAGATCCTGGTTCTGGTCTATAGGGCCTTACATGGACAAGCACCATCTTACATTGGTGATCTTCTTAGTCCCTACACCCCCAGCAGGTCCCTGAGGTCCAGTGATCAAAGCCTACTGGTTGTGCAGCACCAGGCTAAAGGTCAAAGGTGACAGATCATCTGCTGCTGTGGCCCCCAGACTCTGGACCTCTCTCCCCCTGAGCCTGAGATCAGTGGACTCAGTGGTCTCCTTTAAAAAGCAGCTGAAGACTCACTTGTTCAAGCTGGCTTTTGTATGACCTTCTTCACCTCTCTCTCTTTATTCTGCTCTCCCCACCTACTCCACCTTCCTCAGGATCCTCTGATTTCCCTCTTTCCTGTTCACTTTCTCGCTTTCTAAACATTTTTTAATCACAATTGTCTATTTTTGCTCATTTTAAATATATTTTTAAACATTTTCTAAATGCTTTTTTATATTTTAACATTTTTTGTTTTTGTGAAGCGCCTCGTGATTTTTATCTTGAGAGGCGCTATAGAAATGATATTTTCTTCTTCTTCTTCTTCTAGTCCAGTGGCATGATCGTCTTCTTTAAGTTTTGCTCTCCCCTCAGCTGATGCTGGTTCGATTCTCGTTGGGCTGGGCAGCAATCTATTCAGCCAGCTGAAACATTTAATTTGTTTATATTTTACTTGCAATGTTGGTGCAGCTCCGCCTTTGTGGTTCTGCAGCGAGCACTACTTGTTTAAATCAGTGATCCGCCTTAGACCGAGAGACCATCTAAAGGCTCGGGAAGCCTTTGAAGGTGTTCTGGATTCATCAGCTGATTAGCGTCACTTTGAGTCTAGAATATTGAACTTTTTCACAATATTCTAATTGTCTGAGATTGTTGATGTGGCCTTTTTGTAATCGTCATTATTACAACAGGTATCTGGCTCCGTGTAACGAGTCTCTCATGTGTTAGCTTCACCTTTTAAGTAGAACTTTTGCACCTTATTCTAATGTGTTGAGTTCCACCTGTATATTTTTTGCTGGCACCACATCAGCTGCAGATGAAACTCAGGCCAAATTAACCTATTTGTTGTGCTCAAGTCGTCTTATAATAATAAACAAATGCTCCGAACGTCCCGTCTGACCCCGTAAGAAACTGTTAGCACACACCAACGATGTCTTAAAGCACCGTGTCCTTATTTACACAGGTGAGAATGTTTGTCCTCCCTCACCTGCGCCGGATAATCCAAGCCACATCGACAGAAACTCTACCTGAAAAGAGCAGCGTGTTTAACGTCAGCCAAGCGGGACCAAACAAGACGTGTTCTCTCAGCCCAGCGAGGACTCTGTGCTGGGGCACGTCAGCCGTGCAGACCGAGCACTCAGCAGCGCCGGCGTGGATGAGACGAGGAGGAGGAGACATCGCACTGCTGCCAAGCTCTGACTCGCTGGCGTTGATGGGAGTTTTTTTTATTTTTTTTAATATTTTTATTGAAAGAAGAAAACAACAGTACTTGCAATTACCAAAATAAAATTAAACTTTCTTCATTTTTCTAGGTAAATAACAAAAAAAAGGGGGGACAAGACAATTAAACACAAATAATAATAATAATAATATCCTTTTGTGTGGAGTCCAGTATAAGTGAGCGATCAGGAATCCCGAATACCGCAATCAGTGGACATGGATGAAGAGTTACCCCAAGAACAGTTGACATAATAGCAAAATACCCTGTCCAGAAACTTTGTAGCTCAGGACACAAAAAAACAACATGTGGCTAAGGTGACAAGGAGAACCCTGGCATTTATCACATTTATTTTCCACTTCCGGATACAATTCAGAAAGTCTAGATGGGAGTTTGAGGATCTATCCAGGACAAGCTGAAACTGTTGTTTTCCTACTTTGTTTTCACTCTCTACGTAAAATGAGTGGAAGACGTGAACAGCTTGTTTCTGCCCAGTCGAGCCTATAAACCCGTGGAGCTGGCAGGCGTCTGGCTGTGAAGTGTTCTGCTCCTGCTGTTTGTTGGGACCACCTGTGGCTAACTGGAACGTTTAACACCCACCAGACTGCTTGTTGGAGGGTGAATCTGCTGAAAGGTTGAAAGATCACGCAGCCAATCGCTGGAGACGCACACAACTGGCTTTAAAAGAACAAGTTTTTCCAGATGACTTAGCAGAAAATTGTGTCTTGAGTTTGATTTAACCCCATAAAGCTAAACGCTTCATATTTAATGCTTTTATTTTTCGCGTTCTACCTCTTTAACAGTTGGTTTGTCAAAAACCTGCCACCTTTGCATGTCGTCTGCCCATTGATGTAATTTTCACTTTAGAAGTGGGGGTACACGGGGGTGGGGTGGGGGTGGGGGGTGTTCTTTACAGTATGTTTTAATGGGAAACAGGCTTCAACAGAAACGGTTGTTTTCTGCTTGGTCCTAGAGCTCAACCAGTGTCAATTTAATTTAGTGTAATATTGTTTTTGGATGGTAAAAAGTACAGGGGTCCAAACTTGACTTTGGAAAAAGTGGGGGGGACATGTCCCCCCTGTCCCCCCCCAAAAAATTACGTCCATGCGTCTGCCCTCAGACGGAGGATCTTCATACTGCTGAGGCAATTTTCTGCTTCTCAATGTTCCGATTATGCAATTAAGTGGCAACTTATCTTTAATAATATAAAACATTTCATTATTATAATGAACCAAAAATAAGCATTTTCACATTCAGCATATGCTGGTTGAATGTGAAGATTTCTTCATCCCCTATCACCAGAACCCCGTACGTCTACCGGTCCATCTACCTTCACCGACGGCCATGAGCCTTGGGTAGAGACCACAATAAGAGATCGCAGATACAAAATGAGTTTTCTACGCAGGGTGGCCGGGCTCTCCCTTAGAGATAGGGTGAGAAGCTCTGTCATTTGGGAGGGGCTCGGAGTAGACCCGCTGCTCCTCGACATCGAGAGAAGCCATTTGAGGTGGCTCGGGCATGTGGTTGGGATGCCACCTGGACGCCTTCCTGGTGAGGATTTCTGGGCACGTCCAACCAGGAGGAGGCCTAAAGGGAGACCCAGGACACCCTGGAGGGACTACATGAACCTCAGCTGGAATGGAAACGTTTTGGGAGTCACCCAGAGGAGCTGGCCCAAGTGGCTGGGGAGAGGGAAGTCTCTAATGGGCTGCTGCCCCCACAACCCCTCTGGATAAGTGGAGGAAAATGGATGGATGGAAGAAACACAGACTGTGGCAAACTACTTTTATTCTGACAGAATAAAATTACAGAAACATTATATTTAGTCATCTCACTGAACCAGATGCTCAGCATTCTGTTGTATTTAGTCCACAGTTACCGTGAAGCCACAGAGTGACGGTTCGGCTTCATTCAGTCCCTAAAAAGTTCAGCCTACGGAGACATGAGGGTAAGAACCATGTCTGTGAGGAAAGAACCCTGAAGCACATGGATGTATGACCATCCTCTCCTCCACAGGCAGGCTGCTGTCTTAATGGTTCATTTAAGATGTTTCATCACTGATGACCCAACCCTTTAATCTGAGTTCAAACGAAGACTTGCAGCTGTTAGCCGTCTTCCTGTCTCAGATGGCTCTGACTGCTGACACACTCCAGGATCCACACCCCCACAGTTGAATGACCAGCCAGGTACAGCTACTCAGAAAAAGTTAACCTTAAAAAACGTTGAGCTTTCTCTTCAGCGTCTGAACGGGGGATTAGTCCTGCACCTTGACAGGTGAATGAGCTGTGAGGCACTCTTTTCATTTAGAACCCGGTGTTTTTGACAAGCTTCTCATTTCAATCGTGTGAGATAGATCGTCTCTCTAATTAGCTTAAATCTCACTCTTTGACGTCTGTGAAGACTTTAATATGAAGAAGCAATAAAGCACTCTGGTCTGGTCAGTGGAAACTTGAGACTGAATCACATCTAGAACTGAGGCAATAGTAGACCCCCACTGAGCTGAAGATGCCACAGCGCAGCGCTGACAGTAGGAGATAGCTTCAGATATGCACCAGGAGGCTTCAGAATTACTTCCCTGACTCGGTGTGTTTGTGTGTGCACATGTGTGTGAATAAAGGGGCTGTGGGCAGTAATTTGTGAGGGCATTTTCCATTTTCCTCTTCCAAAAAGGCAGGATTTCTGGGAAAAGCGAAGGCTGCAGGCAGCATGCATGAAGATCTCACACCGCTGTAGTCCCCTTGTTCCTGTCGACCACGCTAGCTGGCGATGACTCACTCACTCTGCGAGGACTTTAGACGGTTGGTGCTCAAACTTATGTTTATGTTTATTTATTTGGCAGACGCTTTTATCCAAAGCGACTTACAATTTATAACCTATAAGGCATGTTGTGATCTGTGGGGGAAACCACAGTACCCGGGGGAACCCCACGCCTGCATGGGGAGAACTCCACGCAGAAAGACCATAGCCGAGTTTCAAACCTGCAACCTTCGTGCTGCGAGGCAACAGTGCTAACCACTGCGCCGCCATGCAGACCTTGACCTGATTGTGTGAGGTCATCTGATGACATCATTAGACATTCATTCACAGGTCTTGTTTTATTGACTGGAGTCGACCCGCTGTCTGTCACAAGTAGGAGGAGGAAATAAATGCAGTTTAATCACGCAGTAAGTAAAATTTCATCATTCCACATCCCTTTGTGCAAGGGTCAAAGGTCAGGAACGACTAGAGATAGGCAAATCTCTTGTCTTTAGAAGAAGAAGAAAACATCTTTTCCATGGCGCCCCTCAAGATAAAATTCACGAGGTGCTTCACAAAAACAAAAAATGTAAAATATAAAAAAAAAAGAATTTAGAAAATGATTAAAACATATTTAAAATGAGCAAAAAATAGACAATTGTGATTAAAATTGTAAAGAAAGAGAACGAGTGAATAGATAAGAGGGAAATCGGTGGATCCTGAGGAAGGTGGAATAGGTAGGGAGAGCAGAGCAAAGAGAGGGTGATGAAGATCACACCAAAACCAGCTGGAACAGGTGCGTTTAAAGGAGACCACTGAGTCCACTGATCTCAGGCTCACGCCGGGGACACACCGGCCGTAGAAGCGCCGCGAAGCGCTGAGAAGCGAATCGCTCACAAAATTTGGCCGCTGCTCGCCGCACCTCAGTTCAGATCAGGCGCGCCCCAGTCGAGGCACCCCTCGGCTCAGCTGTAGTTTTTCTTTTAACCACTTGGTGTCCTCCATTTCCTCTCTGCCTTTTCTCAGCTCTTTTCCTCTACGTTTGAGTGTTTGTACGCGTGTGTGTGTGTGTGTGTGTGTGTGTGAACCTATGGTATGAACCAGTTGTTTCTGCCAGTTGAATCTCTTGGAACCCGCTCCAATTCTGCAGCTGTATCCTAGCAGTTTCTTCCTAAACGGGTACGTAAATAACCAGGTTTTTCGGGGGTCATACAGCTCCTTGTGTTTCTCAACTTCCACAATTAATTTAAAGTCATCCATTTTAACTGCTTGCCTCAGACTTTCTGCCTCTCTGTCCTGTTTGCTCCGGTGAAAAGACACCCAAAACCACACACCCCTTCACGTGGTCACACACGCACACAAGTTCGATGTGTGTGTCTGTGTTCCTGTGGTTTTTCTGCAGTGTCTGATTGCAAACACATTTGACTATTGCGGAATTTTATTTTGAAATGCTTTATTTTGTTAAATTTACCGGCCTGCCTCTTTTGTCTAGGTTTCACTTCCTGCCAGAATTGACGCGATTTACCCGCGGCTCGCGAAAAAATAGAGCTGACGCCGAAATGATCGCTGCACGGCGCGGGCTGGGGCGCCGGCGCGAGGCGATTCGCGGTGCTTCGGCGGCCCATGTGGTCTATAGAATAGCTTAACAAGGGCGCCGAATGAAGGCGGCCCCATTTTCGCGGCGCTTCCGCGACCGGTGTGTCCCTGGTGTCAGGGGGAGAGAGGTCCAGAGTCTGGGGGCCACAGCAGCAAATGATCTGTCACCTTTGACCTTTAGCCTGGTGCTGCACAACCAGTAGGCTTTGATCACTGGACCTCAGGGACCTGCTGGGGGTGTAGGGACTAAGAAGATCACCAATGTAAGATGGTGCTTGTCCATGTAAGGCCCTATAGACCAGAACCAGGATCTTGAAATGAACCCTGAAGTTGACTGGCAGCCAGTGAAGCTGGAGGAGAAGCGGGGTGATGTGGGTGTGTTTGGAGGACTTGGTCAGAAGCCGAGCACAGGCGTTCTGAACCACCTGTAGACGGTTCAGGGAGGTTCTGCTCAGACACGTGAAAAGAGAGTTACAGTAGTCTAAGCGTGAGGAGATGAAGGTGTGGAGAACTGTCTCAAGTTCAGAGCGGGACAGAACCATGTGACAGGGGTGAGGCGGTGCTCACACCTCACCCCTGTCACATGGACCTCAAGGGATAAACCATCAATCCTGCTCAATGGTCAACTTTCCTCACGGGGCCACCCATTAGGACAGTGGGAGGGTTGAGAGGGAAGCTAGCATGTTCTCTCTGTGTATGTGTGGGTTTTGTCCAACTGAGTAAGAGTGACTGCTCGTGTTTCTCTGCGATGGTCATGGGTGTCCCCCAGCTGCAGTTAGACACCCTGAGACCTGAGGATGAGGCAGTATAGACCATGGATGGATGAATATGATTTTCTGAATGACAGGCCAATTAAAAATTGCTTGTCATAAGTTTTATAAGGCCCTAGGCAAGGAACTCGTCCCCCGACTTTCAGAATGTTTATAGAAGCTCGGGATAGGGGCAGTCTGCTGCCAACATTGACTAAAGGACTAAAGGGCCGGATTATCATTGCAGGGGCCGCTGAGCACAATGAGCCCCCCCCCCCCACCATTTGCCATTTGTGAAAATTGTTCCCCTTCGCAATTTGTAACTGGTAGCTGTCTTGACTCCCATCCTTCACCCTCCTCCACTTCCTCATTATACCTTCATTCAGCTCACCTGGTTCCTCTCACCAAGCTCCAGCCAAGCCCTGCTTTCCCCAGCAACCTCTGTCAGCTTCAATCAGCTCCATTCATTCCACCTGCTCCTGTAATCAGCCTCATCCCATTCACCTGCTTCCCCTGCTATAAAAGAACCAGCCATCCAGTCAACAGATGCCAGATTATTACAGCCTTGTCAGTAGTTCTCCAGCCATCCACCCTGCCTGATCTTTGCCTCTGGACCTTGTTTTTTGCCTGACCCCTGCCTTGCTCTCTGCCTGCCACTTTGACCTTAGCCTGCCTCTGAACCTGCCTCAGCCTTGCCCTCCAGGTACCTCTGCTTTCAATAAAGACTTTTTAATATATATTTTTACTGTGTTGGCGTCTTCACGGGTCTTCTGAACTCTGTTCATGACAGAATAATCTGGCCAAACTCTGACCCTACACCGACACAGCACTTGGGAGTATTTTTTTTCCCCTTCATACCTGTCATGGAGTATCTCACGCTCCTGGACTTCATGGAACTAGAACAGGAGCAGGCGTCACCGTTCTGGGGAACGCGGCTGGCCATCAGGCCACAGCCACGCAGAGGTTCCACTCCTCCATCCAGGCCTGCTGCGGCCGTCTTGCGCAACGGGTACCTGACAATGCAACAGTGGCAGTCCCGGAGACCTTCTACTAATTCGTGGCCTTCACAGACGCAAGGTTTTGCAGCTACGCCGCTCAAGCCTCGAGTCCCTCCGTCCCGTCCACGTCCAGCGGTGGTCCCAGGAGGCGCACCGCGTCCACGTCCAGCGGTGGTCCCTGGAGACGCACCGCGTCCACGTCCAGTGGTGGTCCCAGGAGGCGCACCGCGTCCACGTCCAGCGGTGGTCCCAGGAGTCTCACAGCGTCCACGCTCAGTGGGGTTCCTACTTCCACCTTTTGAAGAGGCTCCACCTGCCCCGGTCCATCGGTGGTTCCAGGGATTGCATCGCATCCACGTCCAGCGGTGGTCCCAGGGGGAGCATCGCATCCACGTCCAGCGGTGGTCCCAGAGGTCGCACCACATCCTCGTCCAGCAGAGATTCCACCTTCGCCTGTCCGAGAGGCTCCACCTGTCCAGGTCCAGCGGTAGTTCCCGGGGTCGCATCGCATCCATGTCCAGCGGTGGTCCCAGGGTCCGCACCACATCAATGTCCAGCAGGGGTCCCACCTCCATCTGTCCTGCTCCAGCGGTGGTCCCGAAGGTCGCGCCGCATCCTGCTCTGGCGGTGGTCTCGGAGGACGCGCCGCATCCTGCTCTGGCGGTGGTCTCGGAAGACGCATCGCATCCTGCTCTGGCGGTGGTCTCGGAAGACGCATCGCATCCTGCTCTGGCGGTGGTCTCGGGGGACGCATCGCATCCTGCTCTAGCGGTGGTCCCGGGGGACGCATCGCATCCTGCTCTGGCGGTGGTCCCGGGAGACGCATCGCATCCTGCTCTGGCGGTGGTCTCGGAGGACGCATCGCATCCTGCTTTGAAGGAGGGGGTCCAAGAGGCCCCGGTTCCAGCCCAGCCTGTCCAAGGGGCTCCGGCCCAGCCTGTCCAAGGGGCTCCAGTCCAAGGGTCGACGCCTCCAGGCTCTGAAGAGTACCTCTCCTGCCCCTGCTCTGAAGAGTACCTCTCCTGCCCCTGCTCTGAAGAGGACCTCTCCTGCCCCTGCTCTGAAGAGGAGCTCTCCCGCTCTCAAGTTCCCCAGTCTCTAGTTCCCCAGTCTCTAGTTCCCCAGTCTCTAGTGTCTGTGTCCCCTCTTAGTCGTAGTCCACTTTCCCCTCTTAGTCGTAGTCCAGATTCCCCTCTTAGTCGTAGTCCAGAGTCCCCTCTTAGTCGTAGTCCAGAGTCCCCTCGTAGTCTCGGTCTTGGTCCAGTGTCCCCTCTTAGTCCTCGTCCGCCAGTGTCCTTTGTCACCACACTCCTACAGTCCCGGCTCCTGGTTCCCCGTCGCCGGCCCCCCAGACTCCCACAGTCTCGGCTCCTGGTTCCCCGTCGCCGGCCCCCCAGACTCCCACAGTCCCGGCTCCTGGTTCCCCGTTGCCGGCCCCCCAGACCCTTCCGGCCCTCCTTCCTGGTCCCCCTCCTCCCGCCCTGCTCTGTCCCTCCTTCCTGGTCCCCCTCCTCCCACCCTGCTCTGGTTTCCTGTGGGCGTCTGGTATCCGCCCTTGAGGGGGGGGGGGTTCTGTCATGACTCCCATCCTTCACCCTCCTCCACTTCCTCATTATACCTTCATTCAGCTCACCTGGTTCCTCTCACCAAGCTCCAGCCAAGCCCTGCTTTCCCCAGCAACCTCTGTCAGCTTCAATCAGCTCCATTCATTCCACCTGCTCCTGTAATCAGCCTCATCCCATTCACCTGCTTCCCCTGCTATAAAAGAACCAGCCATCCAGTCAACAGATGCCAGATTATTACAGCCTTGTCAGTAGTTCTCCAGCCATCCACCCTGCCTGATCTTTGCCTCTGGACCTTGTTTTTTGCCTGACCCCTGCCTTGCTCTCTGCCTGCCACTTTGACCTTAGCCTGCCTCTGAACCTGCCTCAGCCTTGCCCTCCAGGTACCTCTGCTTTCAATAAAGACTTTTTTATATATATTTTTACTGTGTTGGCGTCTTCACGGGTCTTCTGAGTTCTGTTTGTGACAGTAGCAGGCTCGTTGCAAGCTTTTCAAAAGTGTGGGGGATGTTGTCTGTGCCTAAAATAATTTGATGTTATTCATCTTGTTAGTTTAATTTCCATAATAGCGAGCAGGTGTGAACTTTAGACGCGTCATGCATGTCTCCGTTTTAAACATGTTTAAACTGTTCAGAATACAAATCCAGGCTCTGTCTCGTTAGATTGGTGTAACTAAAGTTTGTACTGAATGAAATTTTACATTAAACCATGATGAAAAAGTAAGAAAAGGATCCGATTAAATCGTTTCCCCTCATTTTACAGTCAGCACAGCGCAGTGCGCGTGGCTCTGGGGTTAATCAAGTTTAGTTGTTTCTCTTTGCAACAATCTTCACAAGAAGGCCAAACAGTTAAATGGCAGGTTACAGATATTTCCATTTGACTGTTTATTTTGACGGATGAACTCAAGGATGTTGGTTGTTTTGAAAGAATTACCCCGACGCACACTGATGGGCACACTGATGAGCTGACATTTTAAACGTTAACGTACATCGCAGAGGTAACTAAATCAATCAAGAAAAGATTCCCATCAGAACGTCAGAGCTTTATACTGGACACTGTGTTCAGCGCGGCTCGGAGCGCCCACGGTGGACAGTGAGCTGAACATCTGTAGAGGGGTTCGCAGCGCAGAACCACGGCGATGGGGTAAGATTTCCTCCCATTGAAGTGGCCTGGAAACCCGGTCTCTCTGAGGGATGTGTCACTTGGAAAAATGTTCTCTGATTATGAAACTTTGGCTGAATTGGAGACACGTGACGCATCCAGTCTGTCTGAGTTAGAATAGCCTCTTCAGCTCAGAAAGCACCTGTAGAGACATTTGATTACGCACAAAGTTCACGTTCCATTCCATTTATTTGATAAAGCACATTTATAAACAGCATGTGAGCTGACCGAAGTGCTGTACAGGGGTAAAAACATATAAGGTTAAAAGAATAACACAAAAGAATAAAACAGCTAGAGCATAGCACAAAGAACCAAACAAGAGAAGTCAATAAAATCGGTAAATAACAGTGTAAATAAACATCGATAAAATAGCTAGGCAGTAAAAGCAAGGGAATAAAAGTAAGTCTTTAAGTGAGACTTAAAAAACCCCAATGGAGGAGGAGAGTCTGATGTTCAGCGGGAGATCATTCCAGAGTTTCGGAGCGCAGACAGAAAAAGCTCGTTCACCAAGGGTTTTGCAGCGTCGACGGGGAATTTGTAGTAGGTGTAGGTCACCTGAATGGAGAGTCCTGCCCGGCACATGAGGAGTGAGTAACTCGGATATGTAGGGTGGCGCTAAGCCATTCAGCGCCTTAAAAACAAACAATAAAATTTTTAAACGTATACAGTAGTGCACAGGAAGCCAGTGAAGTCTTGCTAAAATTGGAGTGATGTGCTGCCGGCGGCCCGTATTGGTCAGAAATCTTGCTGTCGCATTTTGTATCAGCTGAAGGCGAGATAATGCTGATGTTGAAATACCAAACAGAATTGCGTTGGAGTAATCCAACCTTGAGGTGATGAAGGCGTGAATGGTTGTCTCGAGGTGGCGACGATTCAGAATGGGTTTTAGTTTGGAAAGACGTCTCAGCTGATAAAAACATGATTTAACCGCCTTGATGGCGTGACACAAGCTCATTCTCACTCAGTGGAGGTCCGCCTCCCCTCCTTCATTCACTCAGTGCTATAATCTTCTGGGAAAACTGGCTTCATTTGAACGTCTTTCACACAAGCTCTCCAACAAGTTGTACAGGTTTCGTCCGAAGTGGGATTTTTACTTTCACTAAATCAAAGGAACACCACAAAGCCCCGGATGTTCTTCACCTTTACAGCTCAGCTGCAGACAGGAAAGTACTGCAGAGGGTCATCAACACAGCCCAGAAGATCACTGGCTGCTCTCTGTCCAGCCTGGAGGTCACTGCAAACTCTCGGTACCTCAGCAGAGCGAGCAATATCATCAAGGACCAGTCTCACCCCAGCAATCACGTCTTTCCACTATTACCATCAGGTCGACGGTACCGGTCACATAAAACCAGGTCAAACAGATTCAGGGATAGCTTTGTTCCCAGGGCGATCTCTGTAGTAAATAAGCATAAAACAATTAAAACTGCTTAGCGACTGTCAAGGTCACCGTCAACTACTATGCTGCTATTCTAATGTCATCTTTTACATAATATTTTAGCTGCTATTCTGTATATATTGTACTTACTATTGTTTTGTTTTAGGGGACCTTTTATATTTGTAAGTATTATTGTATTGTGCACCAAGGGAGTGGCACTCCAATTTCGTTGTATCCTGTACAATGACAATAAAGGCTATTATTATTATTATTATATTATTATTATTATTAGATTGGGCAATGCTGATTGTCCCTCATCGTCTCCTCTTTCCGTTTCAGGCTGTTTTGGCTAAATGCTTTCAGTCAGCAACGCTCCCTCCTGAGCTTTCTAGGAATCACAGCAAAGTCTCGGCTCTACTTTTTACTCAATACTATTACCCCCCCCCCCCAGTCCTTTTCTTAGTTACATGACTTGCATGAGCAGCAATACTAAATATTATGTCCAACACTGCGGTATACTCCTTTTGTGTACTTGTCTGTAACTGTCATGACTGTGGGGAGTTTCCTGACCCAAGACATGCAGAGCCACACTAGGAGACGTAGGTAAGAAGAAAAGTAAATGTTTATTTAGAATTTACTAAGGGTGCACCGCCAGACGTGGCGGTGAGGCTGAGCACAGCTCCGGGGCTGGGTCCGCAGGGACACACACTGGTCAGAGGTTGGTCAGAGAGGAACAGAACTTGGAGGACTCCCGCTTCTGTGGTTCTTACTGTGGGAGTGAAATCCAGGAGCTTGGGAGGGCAGACGGGAGCGGGGGGTGAGCGGCGTCTGTGGTAAGGTGGGAGAGCGGGTCGGTCCAGGTGCGGGAGGAGACCAGGCTCGAAGGAGAAGTCCAGGTGATTGCAGAACTGGTCTGAGGCGAGAGTTCCTGGTGAGGACAAGGCGGAGTACATTCAAACAACAACGACCATTAGTGAGCACAGGACAAGGACTAAAGCTATAGTTATCTCTAAGATGGCAAGAGCTACCCAAAGTGAGTAATCATCCGGTGAAGTGAAGTGATCTCTCAGCTCCTTATGAACACTGGACCGGTTGATTAGGAGTAGCCTGCAGCTGGCCGCTCTCCGGAACCGCCCACCTGCAGAAACTTGAGGCAAACTGAACAGAATGGTGCTGACTCACCCCAGATCCTGACAGTAACTCTCTAATTGTTGTTTTTTGTGTTATTTTGATTCCCACAAGAAAGTTAAAAGTTCAATATAAAGTCAATCTAAAAAAAAGCTTGTTTGTGAACCTTCATTTCTGCTTGGATTACAGACAAGCATGAATCTTTCTGCACCAGCAGCCTCTTCAGAAGGGTTTAGTATGCATGGTGTACCTGTGGTATACAGCAGACCCCCCAGAACCAGATCACAGCAGGCCTCTTTATGCATCAGCAGGCCCCGCTAACACCAGCATGAGGAGATCAGCAGAACCTGTGAGTAAACAAACACCTGAAAATCAAACTGGGAATTTAGAAACCTCGTTTAGAAAATACTTTGGCCTTTTGACTGGACTGCATTTTAGTCTGCCCGGTATTTACATGCTAAACACACACACACACACACACACACACACACACACACACACACACACACACACACACACACACCTTTCAGGGGTTCTTCACATTTCTAGTCATAATCCTGCTTCGTCTCACAAACTCATGCCATTCTCTTCAGCAACAGGCTGTTTTAAAGCTGTTACTGGTTTAACCCACCAAGAGGTTACATTTAAGTCATTCAGAAAAACAAAAGCAGAACCCGTTCAGTTTAATGTTGAGAACAAAAGGCTTTTCCTGCTGGGGCTTGTTTGGTCCTACTGGGACTAAGGCCCTGTCCACACGTAGCCGGGGATCTGCCAAAACGTAGATATTTTTCTACGTTTTGGCCTGTCATCCACACGAAAACTGAGTTTTTTCACACGAAAACGGATCTTTTTAAAAACTCCGGCCGAAGTGAAGATCTGCGTTTTCTCCGTTTTGGGTGTCTGCATGTGGACAGACAAAACCGGACTTTTAAGGTCCGCAACGTCACTTTCCGCGACAAAAAATGCTGACATCACGTGTGCGACCTGTGTTTACACTAGCCGACAGCATGGATGCCCTCAGAGCTGCGCTCGCTTTATCAATTGTCCAAGCGCTTTCTGCTTGTTTGTTTTTGCAAGCGGAATTACTGCTCCTTGCGGAAGACCACAGACGAAGGACGAGGTTAAGAACGGGGGAAGTACTGCCGCCTACAGGTCTGGCATGTCCTTAACAACGTATTTATCCGGGTACGTGTGGACAGAGTTTGTTTTTAAACGAGGTGGTGTGGATGCAAGTTTTTGGAGGGGCGGATATTCGTTTTTTTAAAAACCCGGCTACGTGTGGACTTGGCCTTAATGTCCTGCATGAACGTTGGTGCCTGAGTAAAATCCCACCAGAGGACAGCTAGCTCTACCTAGGCTGTATCTAATAGGTACACCTAATAGTCTCCACCCTACCTAAAAGGATGACAAACATTTAGCTCTGGACCTATTGGGCCCAGTGGAACTAGTATTTTATTTAATGATTTAAATGTATTTTTTTATCTTTGATTTTTGAATTTTTGTTCTCGTGAAGCACCTCGTGACTTTTATCTTGAGAGGCGCTTCATGAAATCATCGTTTTCTTTCTTTCTTTCTTTTGTTCTCTAAGCTGAGACTTCTTGGTTCTGTGAAACTCGTTATTTCTGCGTTTACCTGCGTTTTCTGTTTTCTTGTTATTTTTTTTACAAAGTTTAGTAAAAACACTTTTGAATGTGGAGCTGCACAGTGGTTAGAACTGTTGCCTTGCAGCGAGAAGGTCCTGGGGGGTTCGATTCCCGGCCTGGGATCTTTCTGCATGGAGTTAGCATGTTCTCCCTGTGCATGCGTGGGTTCTCCGGCTTCCTCCCACAGTCCAAAAACATGACTGTTAGGTTGATTGGTCTGTCTAAATTGTCCTTAGGTGCGAGTGTGTGTGCATGATTGTTTGTCCTGTATGTCTCTGTGTTGCCCTGCGATGGACTGGCTTTCTGTCCATGGTGTATCCCGCCTGATTGTCCGTTGACCGCTGGGACAAAACGGGTTCAGAAGATGGATGGATGGACTTTTGAATGTTTCAGTTAGAATCTCTAGCCATCATCAGATCGCCGGTGTTGGTGGCATCACATCACTAATTGTGCTTTTAATATTTAGCTGTTTTATGAGCCGTGTTGCTGACTCTGCTGGTGTATGGTCGCCATACGCTTGTGGACTTCTGATAAAGTTGGGCACGATACTTTGCCACCGCTGTCGCTAGGATTCCAGCATACCTGTGCCGTGCTCCGGTGCTTCCGCCCTGGAGGAGGCGTTCAACATGCCTGGGGAAACGCAGAGTGAAGCGAGGCGGAAAGCTAACGAGGCTGAAGTTTGGGCAGCTACCTCTTCCCGGTGCGGCTGATGGCGTATTCCCATCCAGGGACCCGAGGCGATTGGAGGAGCCCCTTTGCTCCTGGCTGGTTCCTGTTGCTGGCTTCAGTTGTTTGGATCATCATTGCTATATTTATTCCTCCTGTCCTCGACAGCGTGGGAGTAATGCTGCCAGTTAGTTTGGTTTGTTGCAGTTCCACAACATCACCCTTTCCCATCTCTCAGCAGGTTTGAAGGTCACCTGTTTGAACTTGGTCGTAATGACCCCGTGCTGTGCACGGTGGTGTACCGCCCACCCGGGCACAACAAGGACTTTCTGGCAGAGTTTGCTGGACTTTGGCACAAGTGCTGCCAGAGTATGACAGGTTGCTGATTTGAGGTGATTTTAATATTCACACGTGTTGCCCTGACAAACCAACGGTGAAAGAGTTCTTGAGAATTGTGGACTCTTTTAATTTTGTGCAGCATGTTTGTGCCCCGACCCAGGAACACGGACACACTCTTGACCTGGTGTTAACATGTGGTGTGTTGGTATCTGACTTGGTGACTTGTGATGCTATTTTCTCAGACCACATGCCTGTTTTCTGTGTTTCTGTCTGATGTGACTGTGGGCGCCTCTGTGCACCCTCGGCAAGTTAGAGGTATTGACCCTTCAACTGCTGCTCATTTCTCTTCTGCCTTTGATGACCTTCCTACACCTCCTAGTGCTGCCTTATTGGATGTAACTGGTAAACGGCCTGTATTTGATATAGCGCCTTCTAGAGTCCTGGAACCCCCCAAGGCGCTTTACAACACAATCAGTCATTCACCCATTCACACACACACATTCACACACTGGTGGGGATGAGCTACAATGTAGCCACAGCTGCCCTGGGGCGCACTGACAGAGGCGAGGCTGCTGAGCACTGGCGCCACCGGTCCCTCCGACCACCACCAGCAGGCAACGTGGGTTAATTGTCTTGCCCAAGGACACAACGGCAGTGACAGACTGAGCGGGGCTCGAACCTGCAACCTTCCGATTACAGGGCGAGCACTTGAAACCCAACTCAGATCCTGGTTTTCTAAGTCAAAGATCTCTGACCCCTTCCAGTCTGGCTTTCTGAAGCAGCACTCAACTGAGACTGCTCTAGTAAGGGTGCATAATGACCTCCTGATGGCTGCTGATGCAGGGAAATGCTCTGTCATGGTCCTGCTTGACCTCAGTGCAGCTTTTGACACTGTAGACCACAACGTTCTACTAAACAGGTTGAAGGCCCTGGCTGGGATTTCAGGTTCTGCTCTAGACTGGCTCTCTTCCTTTCTCACCAACAGAACATTCACAGTGAAGTCCGAAACCTTCTCTTCAGATACTGCCTCTCTAACATGCGGGGTCCCACAAGGTTCAGTTCTAGGGCCTCTTCTATTTGCATTCTATATTCTTCCCCTAGCTGGCATCATTCAGTCTTTCCCAGACATCTCCTACCACATCTACGCTGATGATATTCAGCTCTACATGTCCTTTATGCCACACCAGTTGGACAGGCTGGCCACACTTGCACTCTGCCTGACCCAGATCAGTAACTGGCTGTCCAGCAACTTTCTTGTCTTAAATGCTAACAAGACAGAGACCCTGATCTCTGCACCCCCGGAACTTCAACCAAAAATCGAGCAAGAAATTGCCTCTTTTTGCCCATCAGCCAAGGCCAACATTAGAAACCTGGGAGTTATTTTTGATCCAGCTTTAAGTTTAGACTCACACGTCAAAACCATCTCCCGCTCTTGTTTCTTTCAACTGAGAAACATGTCAAAAGTCCGTAAACTGGTTTCTACTGCAGATTTGGAAAAAAATCATCCATGCCTTTGTGTCATCACGCTTAGACTACTGTAACGCTCTTTTTACTGGTCTCAGCAAAACCTCCCTCTCACGCCTTCAAGCCATCCAAAATCCAGCAGACGAGCTCACATCACTCCAGTGTTACAGTCCCTCCACTGGCTCCCGGTAGAATATAGAATACAGTTTAAAGTTTTAGTCCTGACCTATAGAGCTCTTAACAACCAGGCTCCAAGCTACCTATCTGAGCTTTTATCCCCACACACCACCTCTCGGAACCTTAGATCCACATCTGAAAACCTCCTGGCTGTTCCTCGAACCAGACTGAAAACCAAAGGGGACAGGGCCTTTCAGACTATTGCACCCAGACTTTGGAACAGTCTACCTTCAAATCTCCGTCTCTCTAACACTGTAGAGGTCTTTAAAAATCATCTAAAAACTCACCTTTTCATCCAGTCGTTCCCTCCCTAAATGTTTCAGAATGATGGCTTTGTTTGGGTTCACACCTTCACTTTGTTTATACTCATGATTTTATTTTCTACGTTTATCACTGCTATTGTTTTTCTGATGTTTTTATTGGTTAGAGGTATTTGCCCTGATCTTTATCATGTTGTACAGCGCTTTGTGATTTATATCTGAGAAAGGTGCTATATAAATAAACTTTTACTTACTTACTTACTTACTTAACTCCTGTGCCACCGTCGCCCCATTGAAGTGAATGCACTAAGCTCCTGGCTCCATGCTACCTGCAGTAGTGTCTTAGATTCTGTCGCTCCATAGTCTAGGCTGCTCAGGACCAGATCAGAGCGTGGCTGAACGAGTTTACACGATTATTAGGGCGGAAACGTTGACTAGCAGAAAGGATGTGGAAGAAGGATAGGTTACTGAGCTCCTTTCAGGCGTCTTTGTGACTATCAGGAGAATGTGAGAGATGCTGGGACGGTTAATTTCTCAAACGTGATAATCTCAGGGTGTCACAGGCCACGGATGCTTTTTAATGTTATTGGTCATATCCTCAATATTCACCAACCAGTGGGTAATGAGACCTCTGTGATGTGTTGCGAAGCATTTTAGAGATTTTTTTTTTGCGGACAAAATAGTCGATATCAGAGCTCAGATTGCATCAGTCCCCTGTCAGACTCTTTCTGGTCCCAGTTTGAGTCGCTTACGTTGGAATGTCTTTTGGTTTTTGTTAACTCTGTGAAACCTGGTTCTCCTTTGGTTCCCCCTAGGCTTTAAAAAGAAGTTTTTTCATCAGCTGGGTGTTGTACTGGACAGGATCTTGTCTTGGACAGTGCAGTGACTAAATCAAGTTTTTATCAATTAAGAAGGATCGCCAAGGTAAAGGCCTTACTGTCAACAAAGGATTTAGAAATAGTAATTCATGCTTTTATTACATCGAGGCTTGATTATTTTTGATTGATTTGATTAAGGCCATCTTATTTCATTGTATCGGCTAGCTATTTTTACTATCCAGAACACCTATCTACTTATCTATTCCTGTAATGCCTCAGCATCATAGTAGGTCCTCCTTTACGCTGCTTCATTTGAGCTCATGGTTTTATTAATATAACTTTACAAATAGCTGTGAACAACACAAAAACAAATAAAAGCTGTGATGGTGGGATGGTGATCCAGATTGCTCATGTGACTCAGAAACTGGCTCTTTATCTATTTCTTTTTTAACTTTTTGTTTATTTATTTTTTGTTTACTGGATCCAGGATTGTTCTGGTCATGAAACACCCAGAATTCAGAAGAGTGATCCTTGATGAATGTGTTATTGTTGTTGTTCTTCTTCTATGATAATACTAGTATTATATTAAAAATAAATAAATAAACAAGCAAATGAATACATAAATAAAAGTAGAACGAACAAAGTAAAAAGCGAGGATTCCGTGCGGCCCTTGAACGCATCACGGACCAGCCTCCTACAGCAGGATCCTGACTTTGGGTCGAGTTCGTGTGGCGAGCGCAGAGCGTCGGTGTGACAGGATGGAGAACATCTGCTGTCAGCCCCCTGCTGCTGAGTTCGGTCCTCCTCCGGAACCCCAGCTGGTAATCTGACCCGGAGCAGCAGGACCGACCGGACCGGACCGGAGTCCGGGCTCCTGGGCGAACACTGCTGCAGTTCGCGCGCTGCCGGCGGGAACAGCTGATGCGGGGTGGAGAGGATGTGTCTGGAGCTCCCTTGGATTCTCTAGCCGTGTTCTGTCAGAGGAAAGGTGATTCTGGACCGACCGGACGCGATGGCCACCCCTGAACAGTAACTGCGGATCGGGTCGGCCTGGAACATGTTCTTCCTGTGGGCCCCGGTGAGTTTGTTCCTCAGCTTCGTCATCTCTCACACATGGAGCGTTCAGATGTCCTGGGACACCTGGAGAACCGAGCCGCGGAACCAAGGGGATGAGTTCGAGAAGCCGAACTCTCAGCCGCACATCGTCTTCATTCTGGTGGATGACCAAGGCTTCCGGGATGTTGGGTACCACGGCTCTGAGATCAAAACGCCCACCCTGGACCGGCTGGCGGCGCAGGGAGTCAAACTGGAGAACTACTACGTTCAGCCGCTGTGCAGCCCGTCCAGGAGCCAGCTCATGACCGGCAGGTAAACAACAGAAATGTTGTAGCTGCGGCCAGTGGCTCATTAGGTCGCCATGGTGACCACTATACAACCTGGAAATTATGTATTCGGAATGTGATTTCAGCTTGAAGCTGCACAGCAAATAGACACAATAAAATTCTGTGATGAACACAGTGGTGGCTGGTGAAAAAGGCATAAGGCTATAGACATGGGCTATAGGCACAGGGCTATGGGTATGGGGCTATAGGCACGGGGCGATAGGTATGGGGCTATAGGCACGGGGCTATAGGCACGGGGCTATAGACATGGGCTATAGGCACGGGGCTATAGACATGGGCTATAGGCACGGGGCTATGGGTATGGGGCTATAGGCACGGGGCTATAGACATGGGCTATAGGCACGGGGCTATGGGTATGGGGCAATAGGCATGAGGCTATAGACATGGGCTATAGGCACGGGGCTATGGGTATGGGGCTATAGACATGGGTTATAGACACGGGGCTATGGGTATGGGGCTATAGGCACTGGGCTATAGGCGTGAGGCTATAGACATGGGCTATAGGCACAGGGCTATGGGTATGGGGCTATAGGCACTGGGCTATAGGCGTGAGGCTATAGACACGGGGCTATAGGCACGGGGCTATAGGCATAACTCTATAGATATGGGGCTATAGGCAGGAGGCTATAGACATGAGGCTATAGGCACGGGGCTATAGGCATGAGGCTATAGATACGGGGCTATAGGCATGGGGCTATAGGCATGCGGCTATAGACACGGGGCTATAGGCATGGGGCTATAGGCATGGGGCTATAGGCATGCGGCTATAGACACGGGGCTATAGGCATGGGGCTATAGGCATGCGGCTATAGACACGGGGCTATAGGCATGAGGCTATAGGCACGGGGCTATAGGCATGGGGCTATAGGCATGCGGCTATAGACACGGGGCTATAGGCATGGGGCTATAGATACGGGGCTATAGGCATGGGGCTATAGGCATGCGGCTATAGACACGGGGCTATAGGCATGGGGCTATAGGCATGGGGCTATAGGCATGCGGCTATAGACACGGGGCTATAGGCATGGGGCTATAGGCATGCGGCTATAGACACGGGGCTATAGGCATGGGGCTATAGGCATGGGGCTATAGGCATGAGGCTATAGACACGGGGCTATAGGCATGAGGCTATAGACACGGGGCTATAGGCATGAGGCTATAGACACGGGGCTATAGGCATGGGGCTATAGGCATGAGGCTATAGACACTGGGCTATAGGCACGGGGCTATAGACACTGGGCTATAGGCACGGGGCTATAGACACGTGGCTATAGGCATGAGGCTATAGACACGGGGCTATAGGCATGGGGCTATAGACACTCGGCTATAGGCACGAGGCTATAGGCACGGGGCTATAGGCATGTATCACGATGCATCACGATTATTTCATATATATTTGTTTTCATTGATAGATAGAAGATGTCAGATAATTGCATTTTATCTTTTTTTTTTTTTTTTTTTTAGCAAAAACGTAATCGACACAACCTGCCATCCCTCAAAAGCTCTCAAATCACAACAGGTTAGGACAAAACTTTTTAAACATTTAAGAAGATTTAACAAAGTAAAACATCTGTTTCCTCGTTCAACACCACGCCTCAGGCTGAGAAAACACGCTTTGCAAAAACTCAATCTAAAAAAGTACTGAAAACCTACAGGACACGTAATGTAATAATAAAATACATAATGGGTTCATCTATGTTTAATGTCTCTGAGCAGCTCTAGAGTCAAATATTTATGCCACAGTTCAAGAGTGTCAGGAATAATACCAAATGAAATGTTTGACTTAGTTTGTTATTTTATTTGAACCCAGTGGTCTCAATTCTGAAATGTTGGAGAATGAATCAAGTTCTGTTTGATGTTTATGTTTATGTTTATTTATTTAGCAGACGCTTTTATCCAAAGCGACTTAAAATTTATAACCTATAGGGCATGTTGTGATCTGTGGGTAAACCGGAGTACCCGGTGGAAACCCACGCATGCACGGGAAGAACCCGCAACTCCACGCAGAAGGCCACAGCCGAGTTTCAAACCTGCAACCTTCGTGCTGCGAGGCAACAGTGCTAGCCACTGCGCCACCATGCAGCCCGGATGCAGAAAATAATAAAACACTAAACAAATTCTACACTTCCAATAATTAAGATGTGTGTGTAACAAGCCCCAGGAGTTGGGCCTGTTGTCTTGTTTTATCTCTTGGGTTGTTTTTACAATAAGTATACAAAAAATACGTAATATGAAATGGGAAACAGGCTTCCAACACAAGCGTTGTTTTCCGCCTGGTCCTAGTGCTCAACCATTGTCTGTCTTACATAGCGTTAGATTGTAGGGCTGGGGGTTAACGATTATTTTTAAAATGATTATTCTGACGGATATTTTATCGAATAGTCGACTATTCTAATGACTATTTAGACGATTAATCTAGTGGTTTTTTTTTTCTATTGCACAGTTAATAAAAACCAAAAAATCTCTAATAAATTCCTCAAAAACATTGATTAATTGTTACTGTAAGAGAATAAACACTACAGGCCTTCCATTTTTATAACACTGCTTTTATTGTGTTGGTTGGTTATGTTCTGGTGACGTGTAGAACTTGGGAGTGCAGGCTGCTGCCTGAGAGGTGGTTGGAGACGGAGTGTCTCCATGCTGCTTTGTTTTGGTCACTTATGTGCGTGAGGCGAGTGGTGTTACGACTCTTCCTGGGGAGTATGGCTCGTGTGCAAAAAGGAAGGGACAATAACGGGATTTAAAAGTTAAAATGATGATCGGGTTTATTTACAACTACAAAAAAAACATAAATCTTTCCATCCACAGGTTGGGAATAATAAAATTAATTCTGCCTGTGGGGAATTAAAACAAAAGTACAAATAACTAGGGATGTCCCACTGGGCAAAGATTACAGGGTTCTGGACCAAAATAAGGATCTCCAAAGGTCCAAACTCTAAACTGGGCGGTTAAACCAAACTCAAGGTGATATTTTAAACTAAACCGAAAACCCACAACACTCTAAATGTAATAAAAGGGAGATCTGCACCACAAAAAAGATGAACTCTAAACCAAAACGTAACGGCTTATCCAAACGCAAGAAGCTGTTAGCAAAAACGCTAACAGTAGCTTTACCAACGTTAAGTTCAAGTTACCAAGTTTAAATAAACCAAAAACACCCAGCAGCAAACGGACCAGCGCGGAGGAGAGACTGCTACCACCAGCACAGCTCTCCTAATGTCTGAAAGAAGCTCCTTTATGAAGGGAGAAACGCTCCCGGTGATTTTCTACATCTGTGGTAGAGACGAAGCAGCAAATCTGACCCCGGAAGTTGTTCGTTGCCGGGAGACATTTCACTACAGCCCTATTAGATAGACATTGTTTTTGGACGGTAAAAAGTGCAGGGGACAAAAGGGGGAGGGGGCATGTCCCCCTGTTCCCCCCTAAAAAACTACATGCATAAGCATCATGTAACATTCACAAAGCGTAGTACGCAGCACGTGGCCCCCGTTGTAGTGGATGGGTGTGTTTCCTCCTGCAGCCACGCGTCTGAACACAAGCGTAGGGACACTAAACTTATGCTTGGAGTCAGATTTATACGCACTACATTTCTAAAGCACGTCAAGCTCATCAGTCCTGAACGGGCCAGACAGAAAATAAAACACAAAAGCAGTTTAAAACATCTACAAACTTTCAAAATAAAAGTCACATGCAGATTTTTAGTTGTTTAACTAGTTAAAAAAGTGTTTCATGACCTGTGAACCCTCCATAGCCGAGGTAAACAGAAAACAAACCACAGACTTGCTGTCCTCCTTCCCCTTTCTTCTTATTTTGCATGACCTGTTTAACCCTCTGGTGGCAGGCGTTGCAGATTTGCAGCGGTTAAAACCTACCTACCTGTCTTCATGCACCATCATTCACCTCATCAGCCTTCATGCAGCACACCTGGTCCCCTCATCAAGCTCATGCCACACACCTGCCTCACCAGCTCTATATTCCTCAGTCAACCACCAGCACTCTGCCAGATTGTTGAACACTTTTGCCAGTAAATCTTCCAGCCTTCCTTCCTGCAAGATTCTCTTGACCTTGTTTCCACGCCTGACCATCACCAAGAACTCTGCCTGCCACCACAACCCTAGCTTGTCTACGACCACGTCTCCAGCCTGCTCCCTGTACCTGCTTAGTTTCGATCTGGTTTCGACCCACGCCTGCCGTCGACTCTGCCCTTACCTGAGTTTTCTCCGGTAACGCCTCCTATTAGCCTCTGGCTAATAAAGACTGCTTAAAACGTCGTACTGTGTTTGGTGTCATCATGGGTCCTCCAAGTTCTGTTCATGACAGGTGCACAATTTTCAGGATATAGTAGTGAGCCACAGAGGAGGAGAGATTCAGACGATAGGATTTGGAGTGTTATTTTCTGCATTTGGACATCTTGCCTAGGATTGGATAACAACAATGCAACTCCACCACTGACTTGCAACGCTGATGTTTTATTTCCACCAACAACACAAGCCTAAAGGAGTTCTGCTGTGTGGTGGAGTTGCTAATGCTAATGGTTAGCTTCTACTAGCTGAGACATTCTCTGCTGTTTCCTGGACGCTAAACCAACAACAGCCTTCCCCATTGTGAGTCAAGATGGGTGAGTCCATGAATGTTAAGTGACAGTGTGACGTAGATCTGTCAGGATTTTTAAATCCTAGAGTTTCACCGTCTTTTCACCACGTAGGAGACTATTTTCATGTTGAGCCTGTAGGAAAAGCCCAGTGGCCTATTATAACCAGAAATAACCATTAAAATGCCTTTTCAGTGTTCTTTAAATCGTTTATCCCTAAGTGAGGTTTTATCCCAATGGACTGGTTGCATGAAAAAAGGAACCAGTTTTGTAAATGACAACTAGCTAGCAATAAAATATAGACGGGAATCAAAACTGGAAACAGACATCTTAAACTAATTAAAGTAACCAAAGAACATAATGATTAAAGCTTTCATACAGAAACCTAATCAGAAATAAACCCAAACTCTGTGACAGCTGGCTGTGGTGGAAGACCAGTTACATTAAAGAGTAACGTCTAAATTAACTTTTTTTTGCTGATGAACTGTATAAATGAGTGTCTAATAGTGTTTTAAATGTGTGCATTCTTTATTTTAGCATTTTGGTGCATTTTCTTTAAAAATTAAAAATTCTGTCTAAAAACCACAGTAATGCGCCACCTTCAGCTGAAAACATAGAATTTGAGTCATTTTGAATAAATTTTAGCCAATGGCTAAAGAGTAAAGTACTACGTAAACCAGTAGAGTACTACGTAGCAGCTCCGTGCCAAAGTTATAAAAGCAACGAGCGTCTCGGCCACGCCCTGTGGCGAGTTGGGAGTTGGATTTGCAAGCGAGTGTAGGAGGTCAGCGGTAGTTCAGCATTAGCATATAGCATTAGCATATCCTAGTCTTTAGCATATCTTTTAGTGTTATAAATACTTATTTAGTGTTAGCTTGGCTGTTGTATATTATAGTTTAGTTAGTGTTTGGCTGTTAGTGTAATTGGGAAAGTATTTCGGGTTTAGTGTTCCATATCGTCTTAGTATTGGTGAGTAGGTGTAGTGTAGTATGGTTGCGGTGACTCTGTGGGCATTTTACCCGCGATTCTGCACGTCTCCGTTTGAAGAGGGAGGCTGTGCCCACCGTGGCTCTTCCGCGATTTAGATGCAGCCCACCGACTCTGCTCCCCCACCACGGCGGGCTCCAGTCTGAGGTGAGTCAGCTAAATAAACGTTTTAACATCTTCTAAAGACAATTCCCTACCTAAATGCAAAGTCTGAGAGACGTGGTTCACTTCCTTTAGCTAGTCAGTCGGCAATTCTGCAACAGTGTCTCTAACTAACGCTGCACTTGTTGACAGCATTACAGCGTGAAATCCAGCTTGTGACCCGGTTCTGTGAGGAATTCTGTTCAGGAGGTCGCATTTCAGGCTCTCCACATCATATGTGACTGACTTTTACGTTATAACAACGATCACACACTAGGAATGTTATAAAGCGCCTATATAGGAGATTCTTTTGTATATTATCTGACTATAAACTCCAACAACAATGTGCTTCTATTTTTTTTTCAGGCTAAATCTACCCAAGACACTGGCTGTCAGACTGATTTAGCTGCATGAATGTACTTGTCCAGGCTGATGTGAAACCTTCCCTGTAGCAAAGGTGAATTATTTTTAATAATCTTCTATGCAAACATTTTATTATCACCTTCTAGTTTTAATTTGTTTTACAGATTATTTTTACACGTGATTTTATGCTCTTTTAAACATTTATAAATGTGCTGCTTCTTTGTTTTTACATAGCCAGCCAGAATGGAGTTCACAGCCGCAGTGTGTCTGGTGACCCACAGGGACCATGATGAAAATTCATCTTCCAGAAGGTCCCAGAGCGTCCAGACCCCCTGAAAAGACCAAGGTGTGAGGTGTCTGCTGTTGATTCCAGCTTCCACCTCAGTGACAGTGCAAGCTCAGTGAACTGTTCAAGGTAAAAAAAAAATTAAAACATTTCAGAATTTTTAAGATATTAACAATTAAATAAGTATGTGATTACATCATGACGGAGGCTACTGATTCTGCCCGTGACACTTGGTGGTGACGTGTAAGCTGATTCTCCTGGAAAATAACTTTAGCATTAAATATTTTGTTTTTGCTATCAAAAGTAAATTAACTAATAACCTGCATTATTGCAGGACATTCAGCAAAATATGGACTCTACACCATGAGGCAGGCACACGTTAATACTCTATAAGAGCACATAAGGTGAGCAACACCACATATTGTACACTGTCCTGAATTTGTTTTCTTTCTGCATCTCATTAGCCTGGCTGATCACCTGATAACTCCTGTCATCTGGTTATGACAGCATGAGGATGTCCTCACACACCTGTAACCTATCAGCTCATCTGGCAGAATAGAGAGAGAAGAGACAACACCACATCTCCTGTTCCTGGAAAGCCTTCAGCCTTCCTTCGATGACTGAGAACCTCCATCAGCTCTGTCTCCTGTCTGCCTACAATTATTATAATAAATATTGTGTTTGACAAGTTTTTTGTGCTGCCAAATATCTCATTTAGATTCCAGTTTTGATATTTTAATGGATATTTATAAATTACATTGAATATCACATTTTTGTTGCATGTTTAACTAGCTATTGTGATTAATTAAACTAGCACCTCACTGTTAAAAGCTCGTTCTAATTTCAAGCATGTTTAAGTATTTATGGACATGAACAAAAACAGGAAATATATAAATTGAGATTTATTTAATTAATATAACAAATAAGGGGGAAAGAGTCATTGAAAGGCACATTCTTCTGGAAGTTCCTGATCCTGAGGACACCAGCAGAGGAGACCAGCTGCAGACACCAGAGACCAGCTGCAGACACCAGAGGACCTAGAACCGAGAGAGCAGCTGTTATTAGTAAATAAATAAAGAAATCAGGGCAGTTTTAGTGGGCTGAACACATTACAGAATAATTTTCTCATGGGGTATTTTCATAACTTTATATGCAGCAGACTGTACCTTGAGCCCAGGGCTACCGGAGAGCTATCCAGCATGTTTCAGTGGATTTTCCTGCTTTAACAGGTTAGATTAGCTGTTAAGCAGCTCAGCTATTTGTTGCTGATTAAAACCAGGTGTGCTGAAGCAGATAAACCTCTAAAACATGCTGAATACTAGCTTTTTGGGGCCGTGGAGACAAACCCTGCAGCTAATCCAATGCTATGGCTAACGGCTACTTACCTTTCAGAGGTGATTCTGTTGGGTCGGTTCTGGGAGTTTCAGGCAACTCACAAGCTCAAAACAATAAGACTCAGGTCCGCTTGTCTCCTCCAAATAGACTTGGTCCCTTTCTTCTCGAGTGTCTGTAAGGAGGGGGAGAAACGTCCTCCACTTCTATCAACTGCTCAGAGTGAAGGGAGCTAGCTTCGTCTAGTTAGCCATCGTCTTCGTCACTGCCGCGGCTCCGCCCTCTCGGTCCTCCAGGCAACGCCTACTAATGTTGCATTTTTTAAAATTGATACGTGGGTGGAGAAGGACTCCGAGGCTCAATTGACCCGCTCTTTAAGCTTTAAAGGGACATTATGGAAGTTTGACGGCCAAAACATGTATAGAAATAATAAATGTCTTCTTCATACATTCTCCTGCAATGCCCTGGTCCTGTAGAATGAGCCCTGGCATTTTTACTGTGATTGCCTGTTTTTCTGTAAAATCACAGAAAAAGAGAGATGCTCGGGTCGAGCAGGCTGCTTCATGCGCGTTCACGCTCAGGCATAGCCCGTAGCATTTGCTATCCGTAGCTTTAGCAGCAGAGAGAGAGGCAGTGCCACTTTGTTGCTGTTCCTAATGGGCTCGACACACGGGAGGCGACAAACGACCGCGATCAGCGAAATTTGTCGCTGTCGCTTTTATTACCTGACACACGGGAGGCGATCCGCGGCAGCGGCCAGCGGCAAAGCCGTCTACGCGTTCTGTTCCATGGCGAAATTGAAACTTCCGTTGTTTTGATTGGCTGTGTCAGGTTGGAGGGAATTAAGGTTATTTAAGCGGTTCAGAGTTAATAAAGCGGTAGATATGATGTTTCACAAGGTGCTGCTAGAGTTATGTGACATCTTACTTCTGATTTTACTATAAAACATAATAATAATCAACTTCTCCTCCATGTTTGCTCGGAGGTGTACGGAGCATCCTGTCCGCTCATTGGTCAGTGAGTGAAACCTCCCTTGATTGGTCCTCGTCCGAGCGACAGCGATGAAAAGTTGAAAATGTTTCAACTTTCTGGGATCGCGTCGCTGGGTCGCCTGTGCACGACACGACCACAAGCGCAAAATTTCACACGCACGTTTTTCGCATTTCGCTTGGTAGGAGGGAGACCCGCGATTATCGCTTTGTCGCGCACGTCTCATTGAAAATTAATGGAGGAGAGGCGAAGTCGCCTCCCGTGTGTCGAGCCCATAACGCCTTGTGACAAAGCTAGCTACATTTCTGAGGACCCTTAGCTACTTTCTGTAGAACTTTCTTCTAGATGTTTCCTGCAAATTAGCAACAAAATAGCCATTTTCACTCCAAACCGTTCTTAGGTTTGACGTTGTTTCAGCTGCCATCAAGGATATAAATGTTACAGATACAAAGGATGTCACTGGCGCTTTAGCTCACCTAGTAAGACGTCAGACTTTCATTCAGAAGACCTGGGTTCAACTCTGGATGTGATCATAGTTTATTTAGAGTTTCTTTTTTACATTAATGATTTTTTTTACAGTAATATGCCCAAATTTTTATTTGAGACTCGCCGAACGGCATTGAATTCAGAGATAAAAAAGATGTGGGTTCAACTTTCATTTTGGAACAATTTTTCAAGCAAGGGAAGGGAATGATCTGAGCATGCAGGAGGACTGACCCATCATAAACCTTTGTCGGCTGTGCTGAAGAGAAAGGTACAGAACCACATTATTTAATTAATTAGCTGCGCGTTCTCCTGTCCTCTGTCCTCCGGGCCACACACACACACACACACACACACACACACACACACACACACACACACACACACACACACACACACGGGACTGTCTCAGCTGTTATTTTCGTTAAGGAGTGTGCACGTACAGCATGCGCGCCACGTGCACGAGTCTACTATTGAAGCTGCAGTTACGCTTTTGGCCTGAGGGGGCAATCGCGAGCATAAAAATTCAAAAGTCCGTAAAGTCCCTTTAACATTATATTGCTATTTTAGATACCTTTACATATTCAAGTGCAATTCTCACTTAGCTTCTCAACTGATCAATATTCTTGTGAAGTTACCTCCTCTAAAAACAAATCACCCTACATTTATTATGAGATTTGCAAACTCTAGATGAGTCGACAAAGGATGAAGAGTGTCTTCTTTCAGAGGTCTTTAGAGAAAAATCTTCCCTCGTTTGTTTTTCGCGTTCCTCTCAGCCCCAGTAAATCTGTTTTTATGGCTGCAGTTATGAGCTTTTTCACATAATTCTCCAGATCTCCAGTGAGACCTGCAGAACAGTGACACGAGAAAAATGAGTGGACAAACGAGACTTTTTGACCATTTCTATGTAATAAAGTCTTAACAAAAGGAAATGTGTCCATTGCAGCAAAGAAGTTGTACAACAGAACGCAGAGCTGAACTGCCGAGATAGCAGCAGAGAATGTAAATGACAAGCAGCCAAAAGGAAGAGATGAGGGTTAGAGTCCAGGTCTGACTTTGATTAAATGCAGAGAGCAGAAACGAGGCTCCTTATTTAAACCATATGTGAGGATGACGTGGAACAGGAATCCTGCGCCTGGGCAGCACCTCCATAACCTCAGGATCTGGTCTAGTGGCTGATGCACTTGTGTAGTGGGGCTTGAGTCATTGTAAGTAAATGATGTGTGGGATTTGTTGGCCTTGTAGCTTAGTGTTTGTCTGAATACATCAGAGCGAAAGTGTGATTACAGACTCGGTTTAAAACCACAATGTTGATCCTGACTGCAGTGTTAAGTCCAATAAGACATGGATATAAGCCACTAGATAAATAAATAAATAAAGGGCGTAAATATCCCAGACCTCTGTATGTCCAGTAGCTTCTGTCAGGTGTGGTTTTAGTAGAACAAATGAAACAGTCCGTTTGATGGTTAAAAACCCTGAAAATTCTGGGTCACATGAATGTAACGTGTTTTGTCCCGCTGCCATCTAAACCTTCAACTTGCATTTTGGATCCAATCCCAACCAAATTATTTAAAGAAGCATTTCCTTTGGTTACTGCCCCCATTCTAAATATAATCAATCTATCCTTAGTAAATGGATATGTACCACAGGAGTTTAAGGTCAAATGTGGGTACTGCAGTCTGCTGGGGTCTTGTTCACGAGTGAGGGTAGGAGGGATCGGGAGATCGACAGGCGGATTGGTTCGGCATCTGCAGTGATGCGGACGCTGAGCCGATCTGTCGTGGGGAAGAGGGAGCTGAGCCAGAAAGCCAGGCTCTCGATTTACCGGTCGATCTACGTCCCAATCCTCACCTATGGTCATGAGCTTTGGGTAATGACCGAAAGAACGAGATCGCGGATACAAGCGGCCGAAATGAGTTTCCTCCGTAGGGTGGCCGGGCTCAGCCTTAGAGATGGGGTGAGGAGCTCGGACATTCGGGAGGGACTCGGAGTAGAACCGCTGCTCCTCCGGATCGAAAGGAGCCAGTTGAGGTGGTTTGGGCATCTGGTCAGGTTGCCTCCTGGACGCCTCCCCGGGGAGGTAGTTCGGGCATGTCCTGCCGGCAGGAGGCCCCCGGGTCGACCCAGGACATGTTGGAGAGGTTACATCTCCAATCTGGTCCGGGAACGCCTTGGGGTCCTGCCGGAGGAGCTGGTGGAGGTGGCCCGGGAGAGGACGGTCTGGAGCTCCCTAGTTGAGATGCTGCCCCCGCGACCCGGACCGGGATAAGCGGAGGAAGACGACGACCGTGTTGTCGACCGTGTTCAGGTGGTCTGTGAGTAGTTGTGTGTGTCCAGTTTTTATTATTTCCAAGATGTCGTCCACATATCTTCTCCAGAACATGGGTCTGATGTGTGCAGGTGGTGTGTTAATGGCCTTATATTCCAAATCCTCCATGAAGAACCCGCTCATTGGCTGAGAGCGGGTCTCCCATGGCGAATCCTTCTTTTGTCTGTATATTAAATTTTTGTTCAGAAAATATGTGGATTTTGCTACAAAATCTAACAGGGTGGATATGTTGTCTACGGTGAGATTTGTCTGGTTCTTCAGTGATCTGTCCGTTTTTAGGCGCTCATGTACTATGTGTAGCGTGACCTCTATGGGTGTTTTTGTGAATAGTGAAATAATGTCATGTGAGATGAAGATGTCATTTTTTTCTATTTTCATTGTTTTGCGTTCTTCAGCCAGTTGTTTTGAATTGCTACAGTGATGTTCTGATAGTCCTAATAGAGGTTGGAGGATCTCCTCCAGGGCTTTTGATAGGTTGTATGTGACTGATCCGATGCTGTCCACTATGGGGCTCCCTAGTTGGGATGCTGCCCCCGCACAGTGGGGTATCTGTTTTGTGGATTTTTGGAGTGCCATAGATCCAAGTGGTCACACTGGCTGTTGGTACTAGGTGCTTATACGCATCCTGGCTTATTTTATTGCATTCAACTAGGGTTGTCACGGTAACCGGTGTAGCGGTAAACCCCGGTAAAAAGTTGACAATAATATTAACCGTCTTGTTTTTAAAAACATATATTATCTCGGTGGGTTACCGTGGTTGCGGTGTAGGCGCGGTGACCCTCACCAGCCAACGTATCATCTGCTGAAGTTTCCGGCGGCACATGCGCACTTTGTTGTTTACAACCAAAACTTTCTTGAAGCTAAAGCTGAAATAATGGCCAAAGGAGGAGACGGCAGCGCTCAGGACATTTATCATCCCTCAAAGAAGACAAAGTCAGAAGTACGGGCATCTTTTGGATATTTGAAGAATGCCGAGGGACATTTTAGTGAAGACGGCTATCCTGTTTGCAGCACGAGCAGAAAAAGTGTCTGTGAAAGGCAGCAACACTTCAAATCTCATGACACATCTGCGTGACCATCACCCACAACTCTACAGTCAACGCAAGGCAAGCTAACGTTAGCGTTTTAGCTAAAATGCGTGATCCGAGGATTTGGGTTGAGGGAGAACGCAACGAGTCGCTATATGAAGCAGCCGCAGCGCCGCTACCTGCATGTAAACCGTGTCGCGGACACCGCCATGTTGAAATGACGCTATGCATTACGGGGCTCCCAGGGGCAGATAAGAGTTGGTCTCTCTCCGAGAATAATTATGAATTTAACAATGATTACTGCCTGATGACATTTTCCCACATCTGCAAAGCTCACTGGAAGGACACAAACCGAGGATGATATTTTCCTGATATAGGGTTTATTACTCAAGTAAGGGTAAAAAAGTATCTGATTAGAAGGCTACTTGAATACTGAGTATCATCTGATCTAATATTTTCAAAATGATGACATCAAACAGACAAAAAATAAGAAGTTATGGGCAAATATTGGTATTTTAAAGGGTAAAGGAAAAAAATGTAAACAAATAAACAACATAATTACAAAATAACACATTTTAGGCAAAATTTAGACACAAACTGAGGACAATATTTCCTGACATACAGGGTTTATTTAATTGTGTGAAAATGTAGCACGTTTAAAAAAATACTGCGATAATACCGAAAACCGTGATAATTTTGGTCACAATAACCGTGAGGTTACATTTTCACACCGTGACAACCCTACATTCAACTAGTGGTTTTAATAGTTTTTTAGCCTATCAGCTGTCTCGCACCTGGGATTCCCTTCTCCAAAGACCAGCCAGCGGAGGTGGGCGTGACCGACCCGGCGGATCTGATAGATTGGTATTGGTCGCGCCCACCAGAAGAACAGCTGAAAAAGACGCGTCACACAAACATCTTTGACACTTCTGAAGAAGACCGCAGACGACGGTCGAAACGTAAAAATTTAATTAGAAACACCTTCATGTCCGAAGCAAAAAGAACCTTGATTTAATATTTAAAAAGAGGACATAATGAACATTGTAAATAAAATCCTCATACTAAGCAAGCATGCAGCAACAGTGGAGAGGAAAACTCCCTTTTAACAGGAAGAAACCTCCAGAGGATCCTGGCTCAGTATAAGCAGCTATCCTCCATGACTCACTGGTGATGTGGAAGACAGAGCACACACACACACACACACACACAACATATATATCAAGTAGTATTTCTATGGTTACATAGTGATTTTCTATTCAGTGAGAGATAAACTTTATTGTATTTATCCTAGTGAATCCACAATTAAATGGGTAAACTAGTAGGAGCACATTCAATGTCAAAGAGAGTAAAATGTTATTATCAGGAGAGGGAGATTGTTTAACCTTGTGGAGGCAGGCGTTTCAGATTTGCAACGCTAAAACCTACCTACCTGGTTACTTCACATACGTATTTCATGAGCATGTATCCCTGAAGGACTAATTTCAGACAAATTTGTCCCGCATGCTCCTCCACTTCTTGATGCATTGCTCCACATCCATCTCCAAAATGCGGGCAATTTCCTTCCAGGAGTTGTAAATGACCTGGGCATCTTTATAGTTTTTCAAAGTCGGATTGTAGAAATGTTCATATTTCCGAACTTCCTCCGCTAGACAGTCCTCGAACTGGTCCATTTCTACTTGTTTACCACACACGACTCCGGCACTGTTGACAAATTTAAATGAAATGGCGTCATGACGGAAGTGATCTCAGGTTTCTGGACCAACCAATCACAAGCTTGCGTAATCCGTCTTGTTCGACGGATGTTTAACAAAGTGGGCTCGACTCCGTACGTACTTGCGTGCCTGCTGGAGCCCTACGCAAGGACGGAAAATGGCGTTGCGTGTCTCCGCACTGACGCAGACGGAGAAGCATGAATCAGCCTTTAGTTGTTTGTCCTTTTATCAAAGCTAATTTTGTGCCTGAGAGGGTTAAGTGGTTAGCAGCAGTGTGTTAGCCGATGGCCCCCTCCATGAGGCCACCACAGCTCAGCAGAACATCATTGTAGCTTCTTCTGGGGAGAAAAACACTTAGAGAAAAAAAAATAAAGTTAACAGCTGAAATATCGGGAAATAATACAGTTAAAGAGCAGATTGTAGAAGAAAGCAGTAGAGTGTGAAAAGTGATCAGTGTATCCTCCAGCAGTCTAAGCCTATAGCAGCATAACTACAGAGATAACTCTGGATAATCTATCCTATTTAGATGTAGGCATGTTGGAGGCAGGGCAAGGGAGAGCCGTCTTTACCGACTGTACACTCCACCTCCCTCTACTCCCCCACTTGTCCAGATCTAGGCTAACATCATATTTTAACCATAGGCCCTAGCAAATAAAAATGTTTTAAGCCTAGTCTTAAAAGTAGACAAGGTGTCTGCCTCACTGAGTAAAGCTGGGAGCTGATTCCACAGGAGAGGAGCCTGATAGCTAAAAGATCTGCCTCCCATCCTATTTTTAGATATTCTGGAAACCACCAGTAAACCTGCAGTCTGAGAGCGAAGTGCTCGGTTTGGAACGTATGGAACAATCAGGTCACTGATGTATGATGGAGCTTGATTATTAAGTGAGGAGGAGGATCTTAAAATCTATTCTGAATTTAACAGGCAGTCAAAGTAGGGAAGCTAAGACAGGAGAGATTGTCATATTGGGTTTTAGCCATCTGACCCAGAACATTCAGAATCAACTCAGAACACAGGGATTACGGTGTGTACACAATAATTTGTTATATCTAAGGTAAACTAAAAGAGCACCATCAAAAAGGCGAAGTGAATATCTGGAAACTTTGTCCAGTCTCTTTAGTCCAATCCTTCTTAGGAGCGAGGTTCGGGACTCAAGAAGGAGGAATTTCTGGTCTGTAGGTGAGTGGCAAGAGCAGAGCGGGACAGAGTGAAACTCGGGAGATGCACGGAGTCCGGGAGGATGCGGGTTGGTCAGGCTTGGCTGGCGAGCTGAGAGTCAGGCGTGAGTCCAGAGTTATGGGAGGTTCTGTAGGTGGAGGCTGGGATCTGTAAGGAGAGAGAGAAGGCACGTGAGGTTACTTGGAAGGAGGCTCGGAAGACAATCTGGTTGTACTCGAGAATATAGGCTTATGACACTCAGGTAACACTACCAAGGTTGAGTAATCATCCAGCTCTGAGGTGTGTCTCTCTGCTCCTTAAGAAGTTGGCCGCTTGATGGCAGACAGCTGGCCGTTTTCCGGTTCCGCCCATCTGTAATTACTCAGAAAGCGTGTTATTTGTGTTCACTCACCTCTGACTGTGACAGAGATATGATCTCTCTTTTTAATTTTCATCAGAACTCTAGCTGCAGCATTTTGGACAAGCTGAAGACTTTTAACTACATTCTGTGGCCTTCCTGAGAGTACTTAATTACAGTAATCCAGTCTTGATGTAATAAATGCATGAACTAGTTTTTCAGCATCACTCCTGGAAAGGATGCTTCTAATCTTAGCAATATTCCGAAGGTGGAAAAAGGAAATCCTACAAACCTGTTTAGCGTGGGATTTGAATGACATGTCCTGGTCAAAGATAACACCAAGGTTCCTTACTTTGTTCTCGGAGATTAATGTAATGCCATTCAGGTCAGGTGATTGACTAAGCAATTTCCTTTTCTGGATTTCTGGTCCAAAGATGAGAACTTCAGTCTTGTCTTGATTTGAAAGCAGAAAGATTAGAGTCATACAATTGTTTTCCTGTAATCTAACTAACCAATTAGGTTCATCAGGGTTAATGGATAGATATAACTTGAGTATCGTCAGCATAACAGTGGAAGTTTATCCCGTTAGACTGGATTGTGATTATTTCACTGTAGAATTCTTACATATCGTTCCTTTAAAGTACTGTTATTGAAAAAAATCTAAAGACAACCAGTCTTTGTTATCTTTGCCTGAACAGTTATATATATATATATATATATATATATATATATATATATATATATATATATATATATATATATATTAAACCAACGCTAGAAATGGAGAAATAATTTTTACATAAATCAGATAAATTTATGTGAAGATAAAAGATAATGGATAGAATTACAGCCACTAACGTAACATTATGGATATTTAGGAGTCATACACTTAGCTTGTGGAAACTATGGTTAACATGATGGAGAACAAGGTTTTACAAGTCCTCCCTTTTTATAGATTTAATTATTTATGTGTGTTGTTTGTCAGAAACAAAGTGCGGCTAAAGTAATTAGGCTTTGTTATAACTTTTTTATTTAAAAAATCCCATGCCAGTTCTTCTTTGTGCTCTCAACCACATCATTATGTGCTGCATTCTCATTTCAATCCCTAATTATGAACTAAGAATGCATTTTTAACCCCCCACCCCATCTCTGCCTGGTGCATGAATCCAGTTTCAGAGCCACCACAGACTAGAGCACAAATGTTCCCATATCCATGTGAAACCAACACTCTCTTGGCTCCAATCAGAGCCAGTGAGGTCTAATTATGAGTTCACTGGTCTGACATATATGACATTGTGATGTTACCATGTAAGCTTAGGCCTATAAAATGTCCTGGGAAACAATTTTGAGTCTGCAGGGTTCAGTTTGACCGAATTGTAAACATTACAGCTTCCAAAAGATATGGAAGCATAAAATCCCAATGGCATTTGAGAAAGCAGAGGCTGGCACTGAAACACCCTGGTGGGGATGTAGGTTTGGGTTACGTTGTGGAAGTGGGAGCTAATTATTACAAACATGCTCATTCTAATCTCTGTGAATTAAACCCACCAGGTGTTTGAATTCTCTGTTTGACACAAATCCATTAAAGCAATGCATTTCCTAAGGTTGTTATTGGTTTTGATTCTGGAAAACTGGGATAAATTGTGAAAAAAAAAATCACAATAAATGCGCTTGTCCGAAATACCCCTTTAGACACATCAGGACCATTTCCTCTGCTAAACATGGTGGCGTTCTTGATGAGGTTCTCCTCTGCCTCTTAAAGTAACAGTGAGCAGTTTCCTGCTCCTTCACCCTACTGGTTAAAGTGGAATAACAGCTGTCGTAAACAATCCTGCTGTAGCTAGCACTAGCAACGAGCTAACATTAACATGAGTCAACAAATACTAAAACAAACAACGAAGTTTGACAAAAAATATTGGTACTTACAAGTTCAGTAGCAACAAAGCCAGGCCACCATCAGTCCGTGATTTTGTAGCCTCCTTTAGTTCCCTCAAACTAGTGTAGGCCACGTCTATGTTCGCTCTGGATTTAGTAGTTTGCTTCGCCTCCAAAGACTTTACTCTCTCACTTTTACTTCCAGGCTCTGCCATGATGCCAACAGAAAAAGTAAAAGACTTTTTCTCCTTCTTGTGCTTTTTATTGACAATTGGAGAACTGAAAATGCTAACCGCTAGAATAAAATCTAACAAAAGGTCAGCTAATAGGACAACTAGCCACTCCACTAAACTATCTAGTGCAGTTTTTGGTCAGCAGAGGGCTGCAGAGTGGTGTCAAAAATCAAACCGTCAAGTTTCTAACCAAACAATCACGGAGATCAATGTTAAAGCTCTAGCTTAAAGTTGAAAAAACCATCTGTTGTTACTTTAAATCATCTGATCTACAACATTAAGTGTTACAGAAAACTCCTGGACAGATGTTATGTAGACCAGACGTATGATTGGAAACACACCTGTAACTGAGTCAGTCCAGCTGTCTGTACAAGCCATGTCAGTGTAAATGTTTTACTCAGGTTTGTGACTTTGTGTGTTTAAGGACACCAAAACCTTTGTTGCTGCATGATTTACATCGACTTTATGTAATTTCACATCTCATAAAATTGTGACAAGAATGAACAAAGGCTCTCCGACACACACATTCACACACACATGCATGCAGGCCGGCATACACACACATCCCACAGAGTGGTGTAAATGTTGGTCTTGTTCTCGGGGAGCAGAGGTTTCTTCATTTTTATTTTATTTTCTTTTTTTTCGTGTCCTGTCTGGCTGTGAAGCAAACAGAATTGATGTCTGAATGCTGGTGACAAGCCTTACAGATTTACTCTCAGGTGGAGCATCAAAGCGTCTGCTTTTAATGTCACGCCTGATTCTTAAAACTTTATTGTTATTGTTTTTGAATGCTTTGTAATTCCGACCAGACACGGAGACAGAGGTGAAAGAGAAAGGAAATGACAAAAGGTGGGAAGAGAGGGGGGAAGGTGGTGGGGTTCCACAAAAATAAACAATAATGAACAAGAGTCTGCTTCTAGACCTGCAGAAAGAGAAAGAAGAGAAAAAAAGGGACACAACAACAATACAACAGGAGCAAGCTATCACTGCGTCAACTTGAAGAAATATATAATCAACATTGTTTAACTGAACAATCACATGATAATAAATCATAGTGCATTTAGTGCCAACTACAGCCTTAAGACATGTGTTGAACGTGCCCAAGTCCATACTTATGAGAGCACCATGTGAGCACCTGTGTGTGTACACGCGCTTGTTTATTTAAGGTGTCTCTATAGGAGCATCCAATAGAGAGTGTGAGGGGCCACAGATCTGCCCTCCAAAGATGTGTAGGAAACGGAGGGAGCTCCAAGTCCCAGAGATCCAGGCGCTGCCCCAGAACACAGGAACCCCAGGGAGCCTGCAGCCAGAAAGGCCCCCGTCCCCCTCGAGAGGCACAGAGGATCGCCCCGGGGGGCCACAACCAGCAGCTGGCAGAGTCCTGGGAGATATCAGCAGCAAGCCCACAGGCCCGCCCGCAGCCTCCCACCCCCTAGCTGGCCGAGCCCGGGACCCAGCGACCCGGGACCCAGGGGCGACCACCCCCGCCGGGGTCCCAGCAGAGCCCAGGGACCCAGACCCCACCAGGCAGCCACCGGGATTGATCAGGCAGATGCCAAACATCTAAGATTTTTGCGGGAGCAGAGGTTTCTAAAGCCTGATCACATTCTGGTTTTTCTAACCAGCGCACATATGTCAGACTCAAGGCCCGCGGGCCAGATGCGGCCCGCGGAGCATTTTTATGTGGCCCGCGAGATAAATATCAAAAATATATTAAAACTGGCCCGCTGGCCGATTTTACCGCAAAGACTTCAACTCCCATGATGCTTTGCGGCGTCAGCGCGGCGCCGACGCACCCCCTCCTTTGTGTTTTTTCCAGCGCCTGCTGCCGGTGTGCAGCTCCGCTGTCTCGGACAAACTAAACACTCCTCTCACTCAGCGCCGAGTTCACTCAGCTATTTTCTGACGTTGAAGCCCAGAAACGGGGATTCTAGCCGCTCAGTAATGTGTTCACGACTTAAAGAGAAAGTTTTCCAACTAACGTCCAGACAGAGCCGATATAACTCCAGCGAACAGCGACACGCTCAAACCAGCACGGCTCTGTGGTTGTGTTTCCTCCCCGACACACAACAACGTGGTCAAGCTGCTCAGACATGTTCATCAGCACAAACCTATGTGAGCACCTGTTGTCATCTAATGTTGTCATTATTATGATGAAGATGAACAAAACAACAGGAGTCTCCTCCTCAGCTCAGGTCAACCCCATGATGCAGGTATCTGGCTGGAACAGGTGAGCATCACAGTAAACCAGTGGAGCAAACTGAGCTTTAAATATGTTGGTTTTATGCTCTTTTTCTGCTCCAAAACATGAAAGTTAACAGGTGAGATGTTGCATTTTCATTTAAGATCAAATGATATTTTTATTTTGTTGTTGGCCCGTGAGAAAAGATTTAACCTACAGTAAACAGGAAGTGGAAAGGCTGCAGATAGATGAATAGAATAGAAAATCCCTTTATTGTTCCTCAGTGGGGAAAACTAGACGTCACAGCAGCGATGACACTTATTACAGGAGAAAAAAAGGAGAATAAAAAATAAGAAAAATGAATAAACAAGAAAACATAAATCCTGAATAGATTTTAAAAATGCTGAATATACCACAAGTAATGAATACCACTGATGCCTTTTATTTAAAACTGACTTGCTCGTGTGTAATTTGGTTATTCCACATTCAGTGTTAATGCAGAAATGTTTGTTTCCAAATTTAAAGGTTCAAAATTGCATATATGTTGATGAAGAAAATGTGCAAATTTGTCGTCACTTTTTAAAAAAATATTAAGTTTGGCCCTCGACTCCGTCCCAGAGTCTCATTTCGGCCCCGTGTGAGTTTGAGTTTGACACCCCTGGTCTAGCGGATAATTAAACCAGAGACGTTCATTGTGACTCTTTAATCATGCTGACAGTCTTGCTGAGGACCACTAACCTCAGCAGGAAGCAAGGGAGGTTCTGAAGAGTGAAACTGGTGGAGACATCTGCCAGTGTCAGTCCCCTGTCTCCAGTGTGTCTCGCTTAGGCCGGCAAAGTCAGAGTTTATTATGTCCCTCTCTTTAAAGCTCATTTGAACGTCTCTGTCTAATTCAGCAACACTAGCCTGGATAGACGTTCTTTGAGAATGTTTGATTAGATCAGAGAGAATTCTTCATAAGTGTAAAAACTCATAACCCACTGGGACTTAAAAGGAGTAATGTGAGAATAATAACATTATAATATTCCCAAAAAAGGAATGCCTAACATCTGCTAACATTTGGCTTTTTTGTGTTAGAGACAAATGTTGGGTTGGTGATGAGTCTGATGCCAAAAATCCATGCAGCTGGTTTTAATCCAGACTTTTGCATGTTCTACAGCACAAAGAGACAAGTTTTATTAACATTTCTTGTAGGGATGTACCATACCATACCATACCATCTTTATTTATAAAGCACATTTAAAAACGGCATGGCAGCCGACCAAAGTGCTGTAAGAAAATATCGATATGGCAATATATCGTGATATTTTTTCCTGCGATTATTACATCGATATTCAAAAGCCATGTGTCTAATTCTTGAAAGAAGTTACATGCAAACATTTGTGTATTTTCTTTTCATTTTGTGCAATTCAATCGCCACCCGCTAGTTGGCAGCAGTGTGCAACGGGTTTTGTTTCCACCATTGAAATGTAAAACCCTCCATCATGGTTCAGATACCTCATGTTAAACATGTTACGTATCAGTTTGGACTGTTTATTGAACATTCTTACAATAAATCCCAAAAAAAATTGCTTGTGACGTCTGACTGAATGTATCACAATATATCGTGATATATCGTATCGTCTCCCCTGTATCGTGATATGTATCGTATCGCCATAATTTCAAAAATACACATCCCTGATTTCTTGTGTTTGGTTCTCGTCACTACAGTGAGGTGTTCCACCATCAGTGTGCCTGTTAAAGTCATGTCACAAATTCATATTACGTTTCACAAGTCCTTACCACTAGGGCTGTAGCGAAGCTTCGATGACGTCGACGGCTCGATTCTAAAAATTCGTCGACGTCAGATCCGGTAGTCGACGCACCGCGCCCACTTGTTGCATCCCCAGGAGTTTGTAAATAGAGGAGGAATCTGCATGTTTTTCCTCTGATTCGCCCTCTTCTCCACCTTCACTAACATCTCCGCCAAATACCGAAGACCCGGAACAATGTCCGTCCGCTACTAGGTTCCTTTCGTGTTTTGCCCGCCTTCGTCTCCCGGCAACGGACAACAACTTCCGGGGTCAAATGCGCTGCTCCGTCTCTATCGCAGATGTAGAAAATCACCGGGAGCGTTTCTCCCTTCATAAAGGAGCTTCTTTCAGACATTAGGAGAGCTGTTTTGGTGGTAGCAGTCTCTCCATCATGCTGGTCTGTTTGCTGCTGGGTGTTTTTAGTTTATTTAAACTTGGTAACTTGAACTTAACGTTGGTAAAGCTACTGTTAGCATTTTCGCTAACAGCTTCTTGCGTTTGGATAAGCTGTTACGTTTTGGTTTAGAGTTCATCTTTTTTGTGGCGCAGATCTCCCTTTTATTACATTTAGAGTGTTGTGGGGTTTCGGTTTAGTTTAAAATATCACCTTGAGTTTGGTTTCACCGCCCAGTTTAGAGTTTGGACCTTTGGAGATTCTTATTTTGGTCCAGAACCCTGTAATCTTTGCCCAGTGGGACATCCCTAGTTATTTGTACTTTTGTTTTAATTCCCCACAGGCAGAATTAGTTTTATTATTCCCAACCTGTGGATGGAAAGATTTATGATTTTTTGTAGTTGTAAATAAACCTGATCATCATTTTAACTTTTAAATCCCGTGTTATTGTCCCTTCCTTTTTGCACACGAGCCAAACTCCCCAGGAAGAGTCGTAACACCACTCGCCTCACACACATAAGTGACCAAAACAAAGCAGCATGGAGACACTCCGTCTCCAACCTCCTCTCAGGCAGCAGCCTGCACTCCCAAGTTCTACACGTCACCAGAACGTAACCAACCAACACAATAAAAGCAGTGTTATAAAAATGGAAGCCCTGTAGTGTTTATTCTCTTACAGTAACAATTAATCAATTTTTTGGAGGAATTTATTAGAGATTTTTTGGTTTTTATTAACTGTGCAATAGAAAAATAATCATTAGATTAATTGTCTAAATAGTCATTAGAATAGTCGACTATTCGATAAAATAATCGTCAGAATAATCGTTTTAAAAATAATCGTTTACCCCCAGCCCTACTTACCACACCTAGTTGTTTTTCTTTGATTCATCATAAATGTTGTAGCATCTGTGGGCTGCAAACATTTGTTATTCTTCATGATTTTCCTGAATAAATCGTTGTTTTATACATCAAATATTCCAGCTAAATACATCACATAGGAGACTCACAGTGATGTTTGAGAAGTGAAACTAAGTTTATAGGATTTACAGAAAGTGCGCAACAATTGTTTAAACAAAGTTAGGCAGGTGCATAAATTAGGTTTATGTTGTCATTTTATTGGTTCCAAAAACTAATTAGTGGAACTCAGATATGGTTTGGTAAGCACAGTGACCTTTGACCTCTGTACACAGGTGAATGTAGGTATGAGAAAGGGAATCTACTGTAAGTATTTAACTATACCAAGTGTAAGCACTCCTCTTTGAATCTTTTAAGAGCAGCAACACGGGGGTCTCAGAACAACTCTCACTTGAGCTGAACACAAAGATTGTTCATCATCATGGTTTACGGAAAGGAAACAGAAAGCTGTGCTAAAAGTTCCCCACAGCAGACATGTTGGTTTGTTTTGCCACCGCACACCTGGGCAGTGTGAATGAAAGGTGAGAGGAGATGCTACGCTGCCCACATGGACCCTGCAGGCTGCAAAGTGTGAGCTACAGATGACCGGCTGCAGTGACTGACACTGAAGGGCGATCAGAGTACATTGGTAACATATTTTTCAGGGAAATTGGCCAAAAATGATGGAAGGAAAATTGATCGGAACTGTTACCCACAACTCTGTAGTCCCTACACAGCTTGACATGAACTCATGATGACCTTGTGCTGATCAGCCTTTATGCACTCTCTCAAAAAGCTTCCCGTAGGGAAAGAACTGATTCAAGGCGGACAAGATTACTACTGCTGCAAACATGGCGTTACATTTAGAGTGGTTAAATGGTGATTAGTAAAAACATTTTCAGGCAAACCAAAAAGACTAATCAGTTGCTACAGGGTATCTGCGGGTCCTTAAAAAGTCTTAAATTTGCTTTTCCAAATTTAAGGCCTTAAAAATCCTTAAAAATGACAAATAATCCTTAAATACAGTTTCCAAAGGTCTTAAATTACCAAAGACCCAATAAACAAGATTCTTTTATTTTTGTCAAATTTTCGTTAATTACTAGTTAGTGTTTAGCATTTTTTGTGTGTATGATGTTGGCGTAAGTGGAACCGTACACGTTCAGTTGGTTGTGAAAGGGGGCTATTTTAGATGAGCACATTAGCTGGTTAAGCTAGTGGGAGCTTGCGCCATGGGGAAGTGCAAGTTTAATGGTAACTGGATGGCTAATCCCACGTTCGCGACGTGGTTAACACCGGTTCCTGGCAATAGCTGGAAATTATGGTTTAAATTTAATTTTAAAAATAGCTTAAATTTGGTCAAAGTGGCCTTAAAAAAGGTCTTAAAAAGTCTTAAATCTCGCTCCCTTAAACCTGCAGATACCCTGTGCTAAAGGTAGGCTTTGCTATTTCTGTTGCTCTGGCGATGGCATGATGACATATTTATTTCTGTTTTTAATAGTTATTATTTTCCATAGGTATCAGATCCACACTGGCCTTCAACACTCCATCATTCGAGCTTCCCAGCCCAATTGCCTTCCACTGGAAAATGTCACGCTTCCCCAGAAGCTAAAAGAAGCAGGCTACGCTACCCATATGGTGGGGAAGTGGCACCTTGGGTTCTACAAACGTGACTGCCTTCCTACCAAGCGTGGCTTTGACACTTTCTTTGGTTCTCTGTTAGGGAGTGGGGACTATTACAGCCACTACAAATGTGAAGGGCCTGGTATGTGTGGCTATGACCTGTATGAAGGGGAAGAAGCGGCCTGGGAACAGGACCATGGTTTGTACTCTACTGTCATGTTCACTCGAAAGGCTATCAGTATCTTGGCCAGTCACAACCCTCGTAAACAGCCCTTGTTTCTTTATTTAGCTTACCAAGCAGTTCATTCTCCACTGCAAGTTCCTGCTCGCTACCTTGAACGTTACAAGGGCATCCCAAACCTTCACCGTCGTAAATATGCTGCCATGGTTTCTTGCCTTGATGACGCCATCCTCAACCTAACATTAGCACTGAAACGCTATGGTTACTATGACAACACAGTTATTGTATACTCCTCAGACAATGGGGGCCAGCCATTTGCTGGTGGAAGCAACTGGCCCTTGAGGGGGAGTAAGGCCACATATTGGGAGGGTGGCATTAGGGCAGTTGGTTTTGTTCACAGTCCCCTTCTGTTAAACAAAGGGACAAAATGTCGATCTTTGGTCCACGTTACTGACTGGTTTCCCACATTGGTGTCCTTGGGTGAGGGCACATTAGATGAAGATTTAAATCTGGATGGATATGATGTTTGGGAGTCTATCAGTGAAGGCTACCCATCACCTCGCCAAGACATTCTTCATAATATTGATCCAATTTACATCAAAGCCAAGAACGGATCCTGGAAGGCTGGGTATGGCTTATGGAACACAGCCATCCAGGCTGCGCTCCGAGTTGGCCACTGGAAGCTCCTTACAGGTGTACCAGGCTACAGTGACTGGGTACCTCCACAGACCTTCTCCAGCCAACGGCTTACCAATCGCTATCACAATGAGCGCATCCGTTGGGACCGCGGCAAGTCCATCTGGCTATTCAATATCACTGCTGACCCTTATGAGAGAGTAGACGTGTCCCAGCATTATCCACATATAGTGAAGAAGATGCTGATGCGGCTTGCACAGTACAATAAGACTGCCGTACCAGTCCGTTACCCCGCCAAAGACCTTCGCTCAAACCCACAGTACAACAGTGGGGTGTGGGGACCCTGGTACAAAGATGAGAAGGAACAAGAGGAGGAGCAATACAACAACTTTTTTACTAACCATCTTGGTAAAACTAGTTGGAAAGATAAATCAAAGAATAGAAAGCTAAAAAGAAAGATGAAGCACTAGTTTCATCACATTTGTGAAAAACAAACTTTAGCTTTTACTCAGGGAATAACTCTTCTTGTTTCAGGATTTTTCTTGTATTATTATTTTTTAAGGAATGCTTATTCTAGGTAGATCAAACTGGACTCATTAACTGTGTATGAAAAAGATGAATGCCAAACGTCCTGCAAACACTGCTGCCATGCCCAGAGAGCTAGGACCTCAAGCTGCATGGTGGCACAGTTGTTAGCACTGTTGCCTCGCAGCAAGAAGGTTGCAGGTTCAAAACCCAGCTGCAGCCTTTCTGCATGGAGTTGCATGGTCTCCCCATGCATGCGTGGGTTTCCTCCGGGTAGTCCGGTTTCCGTTGGTTTCAGTCCTACTGAGCTGTGAAAACAATGGTAGGGTTTGTGAGATATTTGTGTTTATTGGTGTGCACACCTTGTTCGTCTTTAGAATAATAGATTTAGTTCTGTCTGATCTTGGGTCCGGTACCAGACCAACCTGAATGTATCACAACCAATAAAAAAAATGCTCTTGGTCTCATGCTTTTTTTTTATTAGCAATTTATTGCTGCTATATTTTTTTCTGTTGAAATAAGCTAATATTTTTGAAAAACTAATTAGAATTAATGTTTTAAGGCATTGCAGAGAGCCTAAATATGCTTGTTTATTTATAAAAGCAGTAAAATTAAATTTTCATCTTAAGAGAAATACTTGCCTTTCTTCAGTCTTTTAAAAAATCTGTGTGATCCGTTTTCTAATTATTCCTGAAATGGTAAATGGCCTGTATTTGTATAGCACCTTCTTAGAATTCTACACCCCCCCCCCCCCCCTCAAAGACTCCTCACAATCAGTCATTCACCCATTCACACACTTGTGATGATGAGCTACAATCAGGGGTGGACTGGCCTATCTGGCATTCTGGTACTGTCCCGGTGGGCCGCTTAGCCAAGTGGGCTGCTTGCCCAGCTTGGGCTGACACTACACAGTTGGTGATCTGCAGAACATTAGCTACATGGTAACCCGAAGCTAACAAGTTTTTCCAGGCGTTTTTAGAAAGAACAACCAGTAGAGCGATGATGTGGGAGTTGTTTTACCGCGTTAGCATGTAGCTAATGTCCCGCTGATCTCCGCCTGTGGAGAATGAGCTGATCTGGAAGGCCAGGGCTCCCAGTCGCTGCGGACTGGCCCTGCTTGTAATTTAACAGTCCCAGTCCATATTAGAGCTCACATTCGGCTTAGAGACGAGTCCGCAGGCAGCCACACCCCTAACCCCCACCGCTCTCCCAATGGGGAGGTGCCGGTGTCGGTACAAGATCGGCTCGGGTCCGTCGACTGCCGATGACGTCTAAGTAGTTGATTGGCTGAACATGAACCTCACGGAATTACGTAATCACGTAACGTTGTTATCACGTGACGTTGGTCCAGGCAAATTTTTTCTATTGGAAAGATGGACAACTTTTACAAAGAAATCCATCATTACCTCTTTGAAAATACACTTTTAGCATAGAGCTGCATGTATATTGGGGCTGAACGATTAACTGCATGTGCAATTAAATTGCGATGTGACAAAAGAAGATTTTCTAATGGCAAAGGCTGCAATTTGGCAGCGAGTGGTTAGCGCAATGCTAATATACGTGGAAAAACCCATAGGAATGCTAATGCTAATATCGCCGATTACATTATTACAAATTATGAATTAGAAACGTGCCATATGATTACATTTGGAGTCTAATAGAAAGTAAAACTACCATCAATCAAATAAGTACAGACAGGTATTTTAGTAAAGCCAGAAAACTTTTAACTCCAGAGTTTTGGCTAGCAGCTATGAGCGTAACTGAACTACGCATGGACAAGACGTCAAAAACTCAACACAAATACTTCAATAAACGGGACACACTTCTTTCCTGCAAATACAATTCCACAGGTGTTGCTAATACCTATGATCCTTCAAGGGATGTGCTCAAAGAGGAGTTCAACATTATGAATACAATATAGTGTTTTATTTTACAAATACTATTATAAACACAAACTTACGTCTTAAGAAACATTATTTTAATAACGAAACTGCTAAATTCTTTCCAACAGTATAGATGTGTAGTGTATTTTGTCCGAGTGGGTTTGCCGTACTTTGACGTCATCGGCAGTCGAAGGACCCCGAGCCGATCTTGCACCCGAGCAGATACTGTACCGACACCGGCAATTCTTAAAAATGCCAGGGCCGAATTTTGGTCCCATTCCACCCCTGGCTACAATGTAGCCAAAGCTGCCTTGGGGTGCACTGACAGAAGTGAGACTGCTGAACACTGGCACCACCAGCAGGCAAGGTGTGTTAAGTGCCTTGCCCAAGGACACAACAACAGCACTCTCTCTGGTGGAGGCCAGGATCAAACCAACAAGCTCTACCACCTGAGCTACTGCTGCCTTTGAAAGGTAAGGGGGAAAATGTTTTTAGTAGGGGTGGGACTTTACCACGTTAATTATGATTAATTAATTAGAAAAATCATTGTTTAAAGGCTCAGAAACTCTTTGCAGGTTTTTCTCTTTGCATAATTGATTGGGGTCTTGTTTTGCATAAGCAGTGACATTTGAATAATTAACTCATTCACCGACTTAAGTCGCCAGTTGCATTTTTTAAAGGGGCGGGCTTGGGAACAAGCGCTTGCACCATGAGGGTAATCCTCACAGCTCAAAAGTTGATGTACATCAATGTGTGTCACACGTCACGTGATAAAGGAGAAGACCATCCATGAATTGGGAGATCGTTTCGGGACGCTGCAAAAGGCGAGTGTAGTGTAGCAAGTCCATTACACTCGCCTTTGCTATGATTGAAGGATAAATGAAACCAGGCTCAATGATTGTTTTAATGTTTATTTGGAAGGGGTGAAGCCTTTGGACCTGTAAGAAGAGCTGGTATGAATATTGAGGATTTAAAGTGGTAAATAAATGATTGAATGTTTGTACTTACCTGTTTCCCTTGTGCTTCTGAAGGTGTTCCAGCTAAAAGAGTCCCCGGGGAGCTGGAGCACCTAAAGAAGGTTCCGGAGCATTCCATTCAGGAGGAATGGGAGGGGTGACCTGTGAAATTGCTCTAGGAATGCAGATTAGTTTCATTGAATGTTTTTAGGATTGATTAAGGATGTTTCTATGTTTGTATTGTAATTATTTAAAGAGATCTTAGAGATGATGATTTAAGGATAATTTAAGAGTTTTGAAAGATTGTATTTTTTGTACTTACCTGTGTCTGGGTTTTAGGATTAATCCAATTGGTCATACCTGTTATAAATACAGCTCTGTGTTTGTTGGAGAGAGTTGAGGGTTGAGTGATGGATGGAGCGGCAGGCATGGGTTTGTGCTGCCTAGATTTTAATTTTGTAAAATGCAAATAAAATACACTTGGGTCTGCACTGGACAATGGCCTCCTCAGTATTACTTTTCCTCCGGAGCGCATGAGGGTCATCCTGACAAGTGCCCTGGGCGCCACAGCGAGGCACAAACCGGAAAGCTTCTTCAGCTCACACTTCAACGAAATGTGCTAGAAAAACGCTGATTCTCCCTGATGGAAGAAGTGAGTCTACTCTTTCTTTTAGTAGGCTTGGTGTTTACGTGGTCATAGAGCACAGTATTCTGTGACTCTTCAAAAAACAGTAGGAATGCTCAAGAAAGCTGGCAGCCAGGGGCTTCTGTTGAAAAAACTGAGCTTTTGTTTTGTTAGAAATAAAGAGCTTGAGTCCATCCATCCATTCCCTCCCTTTTATTCGTAAGAGCTTGAGTTTTCACTAATAAAATCCATGTCTATTGTTAAATTCTCTGTTTTATTATTTTTAATAAAAAAAATATTTTTGGGCAAATTGCCCTGAATGATTAAAATGGGATTAATCAAGATTAATTAATTACAAAGCTTCTAGTTAATTAGATATTTTTTTAAATTCCTAGTTTTTAGTTGTCTCAATTGTCAGTTTTTTTAATTGATGCAGAATGACACTGATCGAGTCAATACCGGCCCTTTCCTAGCCTGGCCTGCCAGACTCCTCCTCTGTTTAATTCTGCACAGTCTGGGAACTCTCCTATTCAAATAGCCCCACCCCCTGAGAATTCTAACCGAGCCAGTCAGCGCTGAACAGCGTACGTCACACACCACAATGCCGAGTTTGTCATAAACATGATGACTGAAGTGGAGTTTGCTGCTGCTCTTTCCTCTGTTCTAAATGACTTGGACACATCTTTAAAACCACAAGTAGAAGCGCTAAAAGCCTTTCTTCTAAAAAAAAAAAAAAAAAAAAAAACAAGGATGTTTGCGCTGTCGCCAGTTGCTATTTTTTACTACAGCTAAAAAACGACAGCGTCGAGCAGTACAGTCGGCATTTCCGTCTTTTTTCTGATTGGTTATTCTTGAGCTGTCTAGTCCCGCCCCTCAAGTGCCTCTCTGCCTGTGAGTAACCAGGCTCTTACTGTGCAGGATTAACCAGAGAACAAGTCTGGCAGGCTAGGCTAGCGCTTTCCTGCTCTTTGGCTAGAGTTGTGTAGCTATGACATCACTATAGCACAACTGAGAAGTTGGTATGTTGGTCATACATCAGAATAAAACGGTGGTGGTCAAGGACTGAAATCAATATTATGACCACAGATGGTGTATCTCAGGCCCAGCGTGAAATGTTTTGTGGAAAGAGCTTGTATGGTTGCAGAGGGGCTTTCCTGTAAGGACAGCCAGACTCCCAGGTTCTCATCCCTCCCACCATTTTGTGTGAAAATATGTATCTAGCTACTCATCTCACCAAATTTACCTCATCAGACCAAACGAGAAGGAGAACAAAAGAAGGGGTGTGAGTTCAGCGAGATTCGCTTGCATCTTCCAGGACGAGAGAAAAAGCATTAAATACGGAGAAATCCCTCTAAAAGTGTGGAAAGTAGCAGCTATGCTGCAGAAGAGACTCTACGGTCACGTCATATATGCGTTGTCTGATTTGTAGTCCTTTAATTATGAAATTTAACAAGCTAATAAATCTCAAATGACTTGACAGACATAGTATAAAAACATTACTTTTCATATATGGAAGTACATCATGTGTGTGATTCAGGACGTAAAGCGATTAGAAAAGAACTTTTACATTCCCGTTCACTTATCTACATTTATTCGTTCAGGAGACCCGTGAGCCGAGCAGAAGGGGAGGAGTTTCAGGCCCCCATATGCATACAGCCGCACATTTGATGTCCCTATGTCATCATGGAGTCTCCACCACACAGATCACAGAAACCTCTCAGGAGCCTGATGCCAGAGTTGACCTTTTGACACCTGCATCATCTCATCAGACCAGCTACAGTTCTTCTCCACGCCTTTTGCTAATGTCTTTCTCTGACTCGCTACAGAATTCGTCCTATAGGGCGTGGGATCACACGTGGCTACGCATGGCGTTCTGGGATATGCGCAGACATGTTGATGGCCTTACGAATGTAAACAGATCGTAAAAACAAACAGTACGTCGGCGTACGACGACAAAATCAGCATTAAACGGTTTGGATCCATATGAATGGAGATGACATCATGATCGCGAGCCCTGTTAGATAAATGGAAGTTTCCTGTGCAAAATGTCTATTCTCTAAAGAAAATCAGGTGGGCTGAAGCAGAGACGTGGAAAACATCCAGGTCAGTGTGCCCTGAGGACCAGGGTTGGGAAACTCTGTCCTACGCTACTTCCATCTGACCCTTATGCAGACCTAAAATCTCATTGAGGGAAATCCTCCTCTAGGGACACCTTGGGATCGCCAAGGAGGAGCTTGAGAGTGTCGCTAAAGAGAGGGTTCCCCTTCTGGACCTGTTACCTCCAACACCTGACCATAGATTTAGGCCCTGTCCACACGTAGCCGGGGATCTGCCAAAATGTAGATATTTTTCTACGTCTTGGCCTGTCATCCACATGAAAATGGAGTTTTTTCACACGAAAACGGATCTTTTTAAAAACTCCGGCCAAAGTGAAGATCTGCGTTTTCTCCGTTTTGGGTGTCTGCGTGTAAAACCGGAGTTTTTAGGTCCGCAACGTCACTTTCCGCGACAAGAAAATGCTGACATCACATGCGCGACCTGTGTTTACGCTAGCCGACAGCATGGATGCCCTCAGAGCTGCGCTCGCTTTATCAATCGTCCAAGCGCTTTTTGCTTGTTTGTTTTTGCAAGCGGAATTACTGCTCCTTGCGGAAGACCGCAGACGAAGGACGAGGTTAAGAACGGGGGAAGTACTGCCGCCTACAGGTCTAGCATGTCCTTAACAACGTATTTATCCGGGTACGTGTGGACAGAGTTTTTTTTTAAACGAGGTGGTGTGGATGCAAGTTTTTGGAGGGGCGGATATTCGTTTTTTTTAAAACCCAGCTACGTGTGGGCTAGGCCTTAGGCCCTGTCCACACGTAGCCGGGGATCTGCCAAAACGTAGATATTTTCCTACGTTTTGGCCTGTCATCCACACGAAAATGGAGTTTTTTCACACGAAAACGGATCTTTTTAAAAACTCCGGCCAAAGTGAAGATCTGCGTTTTCTCCGTTTTGGGTGTCTGCGTGTGGACGGACAAAACCGGAGTTTTAAGGTCCGCAACGTCACTTTCCACGACAAAAAAATGCTGACATCACGTGTGCGACCTGTGTTTACACTAGCCGGCATCATGGAAGCCCTCAGAGCTGCGCTCTGTCACTACCCGATCCATCAATCGTCCAAGCGCTTTCTGCTTGTTTGTTTTTGCAAGAGGAATTACTGCTCCTTGCTTAAGACCACAGACGAAGGACGAGGTTAAGAACGGGGGAAGTACTGCCGCCTACAGGTCTGGCATGTCCTTAACAACGTATTTATCCGGGTACGTGTGGACAGAGTTTGTTTTTAAACGAGGTGGTGTGGATGCAAGTTTTTGGAGGGGCGGATATTCGTTTTCAAAAAACCCGGCTACGTGTGGACTAGGCCTTAATGTCACATATGATTGTGTTGGAAAACAGAGAAACTACCTGAAATCTGTGTTTCCTGTCACTACCTGAGTCAGTGGAAGAGAGCTGGCCTTGAAGTAGAGTCCTGGTTAGCACATGAGTACAGAACGCAACTAGTCTTATGGCCTCACACACACACGCACACACACACACACACACACAGTGTAAGTCAGCTGAGCTCGGCTCTACAGTTTATCTTTCTAATCCAAGTGATGAAAAGTCGGACAAATATGAAGCAGCTGCTGCTCTAAAGACTGTGAATGACTCTAGGATTGGTGAGACACTTGTGAACGCCGCCCCTCTGTGCATTACTCACAGGCGGGCTGTGCGCTTGAGCTGCTTGGCAAAACCCTGACATTCCATTCAGGAGAGGTACCGAGGTTTTCATCCACGTGGTTGTAGGGTGACGTGGCTTATGTCATATTTAGGCTACTAGTGATGTCACTGTGGTATTCCTAGTTTTATAGTGGATTAGAAGTATGTGCCAGAGGGATGACAGTGGAGCCATTTTCTCTAGACAGAAGCACGGACACTAGCAGGGCTACCTGCAGGAAAACATGGCTGTGTCCACTGGTGTTAGACCACCAGGAGTTGGTATTTGTGTGAGAAACGAGCAAACAGGGATGCTACTTGATGGGACAGCTTCTTTTGGAGGCTACTTTCTCTACAGACACGGGGATTTCCTGCAGTGAGCAATTTTTCCCAAGCACAGCTGAAATGCTTCAAGCTCCTCGGCAGAGCTCCAGCTCTCCTCCTTCATCCAGTTAATGACACGTTTCTCCCAGGCCACGCCCCTAACATCTTAATACTCCTGCAGTTTCCTCTCGCTAATCTCGCCTCTTGTCTTTTCCCTTCCAGCCATCCCTACCTTTTCCAGTCCTGCTCATTCCTCACATTGTTCTCGGAATGAGCTTTTCACGCCTGCATCATCCTTTGTGTCTCTCCTCTCTCTTGCTTTATTAAAAGTCCTCTGAAGGTTATGTTCAAGTCCAGACCCGCGTGGCTCTGCTGGGAAGCAGAATATCGCACACTAAATCAGTTCTGGCATGATCCAGACAGGAAAATCAGGAAAAGCTCACTGTTTTCAGACATCAAAAGTGAAAAGGTGAGCAATAATGTTTTCCCTAAGTGGATTTGAGGAATTCCGATGATTGTAAATTAGAAATGAAATATTCCTGCCTTCGTTTTTGGCTTCAAACCTGTTTTAAGATGGCCAACACAGCTAACTGACATTATACTCCCATTTGCTCCAGTTTTCCAGATACTGATCTGGTTTAGGGTGTGGGTAGCTGATAGTGATGGGAATTCCGGCTCTTTTTAGAGAGCCGGCTCTTTCGGCTCCCAAGTGGCTCCTCAGATTTTCTGTTCCGTAGAGTACATTTATAACCAAAATAATGCAAAACTATATGTAAAATGATTTACTAATGTAAAAATATGCAATATGTCACATATTTATAATTTCTATGGATTTAATAACTGAACACTTTAAGAAATCTCCACTTTCCGACTGCTGGCGCTCATTTTCTCACCGTCTTCGTCGCACTCCCCTCTCTCTCTCACCTTTTTCCTCCTCCTCATGTCCTCTCGTCTCCCTCCGCCCGCATGTGCTCTGCTGTGTGTCTGAGTCTGATCCTCCCTATTCCCCGCCCCTACTGCTCTGTGTGTGGACAGTCTGGACAGGCAGTTACACATGTTGACCAATCGCCTGTAGCTTTCACCAAAGCAAGAGGGGAGGGGACGGCTCCCAATGACGAGCCGCCTCCCGTCGTTCACTTCAAAGAGCCGGCTCTTAGAGCCGGTTCGTTCGCGTCCGACACATCACTAGTAGCTGAGTGTTATTCACACTGCTCCAATGGAAATGAACGCGTCTTGATTTTTGAGTAGGCTAACTTTCACGATGCTTTCGGGTGTGGCAAAACGTAAAAAGAAAAAAAATGAAGAGGAACAAAAGAAGAGACAGCGGGGGGGGGGGGGGGGGGGGGGGGGCTTTACAGAAGTTTCTGTCGGGCTTGAGCAGCCGTCCGACAGCTGTGAACCTGCTCGAGTCAGCAGAGCCAGAGGCCGGGCCCGAGCAAGACCCGGAGGAGACACGACCCGAAGACGCGGTGGAAGATGCAGCGGAAGACGCTGTAGCGCCAACGCCGTCAACATCAACGCAGTCACAGAAGGACGAACTGGGAGAACAGCAGCCAGCCAGAAGTGAGCCCAATATAGTCTTACAGCAGCCTGCTGCAACGAGGCAGAAGTGTTCGGGAAACAGCTCAAGGGCCATTACACCCAATTTTTCTCTACTCTGACCATCTTTAATCTGCTCTAACTCAAACACTACTACAGCCACACTGTTCAAACCTGTTCTAGATTATTCTACAATAATAGCAGATAAAATAAAACACAGTGTGGGATTTGTGAAACCTTTCTCTGATTTGTGAAACTCCAACAGGGCCTTGAAAAATCTGTCTGCGCGTGCCCCAAAGTAGCACATGAGTTACAAATGATATTCTCATGGCCTCAGATAAGAATCTTGTGTCTGTTCTAGTCTTGTTAGATCTCAGTGCTGCCTTTGACACAGTTGATCACAATGTTCTTTTAGAAAGACGTGAACATGTTGTAGGGATCAAAGGAACAGCGCTAGGCTGGTTTAAATCCTACCTGTCTGACAGATTTCATTATGCACATGTACATGACAAATCGTCTTCATACTCCAGGGTTACTTGTGGAGTACCACAGGGTTCAGTGCTTGGACCAATTCTTTTTACTATATATATGCTCCCAATTGGTAAAATCATTAGACAGCATGGGATAAACTTCTACTGTTACGCTGACCATACTCAGATATATTTATCCATTAACCCTGATGAACCTAATCGGTTGGGTAGATTACAGGCTTGTCTTGAGGACATAAAAAATTGGATGACTCTAAACTTTTTGCTTTTAAATCAAGACAAGACAGAAGTCCTCATCTTTGGACCAGAAATCCAGAAAAGGAAATTGCTTAGTCAATCACCTGACCTGAATGGCATTACATTAATCTCCGAGAACAAAGTAAGGAACCTTGGTGTTATCTTTGACCAGGACATGTCATTCAAATCCCAGGTTAAAAAGGTTTGTAGGATTTCCTTTTTTCACCTTTGGAATATTGCTAAGATTAGAAGCATCCTTTCCAGGAGTGATGCTGAGAAACTAGTTCATGCATTTATTACATCAAGAGTTGATTACTGTAATTCATTACTCTCAGGAAGTCCACAGAATGTAGTTAAAAGTCTTCAGCTTGTCCAAAATGCTGCAGCTAGAGTTCTGATGAGAATTAAAAAGAGAGATCATATCTCCGAGAACAAAGTAAGCAACCTTGGTGTTATTTTTGACCAGGACATGTCATTCAAATCCCAGGTTAAACAGGTTTGCAGGATTTCTTTTTTCCACCTTGAACCGTCACCTTATCGTGGTGGAGGAGTTTGAGTGCCCTAATGATCCTAGGAGCTATGTTGTCTGGGGCAATTTGTGCCCCTGGTAGGGTCTCCTATGACAAATTGGTCTCAGGTGAAGGGTGAGACAAAGAACGGTACACAGGATCTTTCATGGAGGTAAAGTCAAAGAGTCGGAGTACCCGGCCCGGAGGGTTACTGGGGTCCCACCCTGGAGCCAGGCCTGGGGTTGGGGCCCGTGAGCGAGCGCCTGGTGGCCGGGCTGTCGCTCATGGGGCCCGGCCAGGCCCAGCCCGAACCGGATACATGGGCTCATCCAACTGCGGACCCACCACCTGCAAAAGGAACATGAAGGGTCCGGTGCAATGTGGATCGGGTGGCAGACCAAGGCGGGAGCCTTGGTGGTCCGATCCCCGGACAAGAAAACTGGTTTTTGGGACATGGAACGTCACCTCGCTGGCGGGGAAGGAGCAGGAGCTTGTGGCAGAGGTTGAGCGGTACCGGCTAGATATAGTCAGACTCACCTCGACACATAGCATTGGCTCTGGAACCCAAGTCCTTGAGAGGGGTTGGACACTCTCCTTTGCTGGAGTTGCTCCGGGTGAGAGGCGGAGGGCTGGGGTTGGTTTTTTGTTAACAGGTTAATAGTTAATAGTCATTAAACAGGTGAAGGGGAACAATTTCCCTTCCTGTTCTCCCATGAGGATGAACAGGAAGGAGCACCGGGTGCTGGAGACGTCCACCTCTGTGCTCTTTAGGTCTGCAGATGCATATAAATAAATGTTAGTTTTCAAACACAAACAGCTGCTTTCATGAGTGCAAGCGGTCAAGAACTTTGTTTTTTCACTGGTCCAGTAAAATGTGATGTAATGAGGAGGATGTTGAGTTAAAGTAACGGATGAAGACAAACAGATGGAGTTTTTATATTAGCCACCAGCTGGCTGCTGATGTAATCCCCACTTTATCTGGTCTCCATTACTGTAAAACAAACCGTCGCATCCTTTATTGTTTCTGCAGTACGACGGAAACCCGACCTGTTTAGTGTAAACACGCTGTTCCACTGCATTACCCTGATTTTATTAGTTTACGTTCCCCTCTGCAAGCGTCTCATGTGGAGGTTACATACCAGGACTATCAGAACCACAACATTTAAAATGACTGTTTACATGTTGTGTGAGACAATGAAAGCAACTCTGAGCCACCATGATCTTCAGGGTCTACTGGTTCTCATTTAAAAGGACCTTCTACAAACACGGTCTCCTCTGCTCCAGCTTCTCCCCGTGGCTCATCTGTGACCGAGTCTGGAAGAAGTTTGCATCATTTCTTTCTTGTTTACCTTCATGTGCATGGGCGGCTTTTCCTCCTCGTCCTCACAAAGACCAGAGCCAAGCATGCTGGGCTGATTAGAGCTGGCCGAGCATTAAGTTTAGCACAGAACAGAATAGAACAACCCTTTATTGTGCCTCAGTAGGGAACTTTGGTTCGGAAAGTTCAGTTCTGAGACCCGGAGCGAGCACACACATGTTTGAAGCAAAATCATACGAAGCAAAGAGAAATAAGCAGTTGTTTCTGGTCATTTAACGTCTAACTGTTCTACAGGATTCTGTTTTCTGGCTGAAATAAATGTGAGTTTTTGTGGCATTTTTTCCAGAAGGTTCCATAGTTTCAAGTTAATTTTATTTACAAAGCCCCTTCCCACCCCCAGAGCCGGATTAACGCAAAGGCAAAGTAGGCACGTGCCTAGGGCCTGATTGGCTGGATGGGGCCCAGGCAGAGGGACAAAATTAAAAATTAATTAATTTAAAATTAAATGTACAAATCTCCTATGATATAATTTGTGGATAGGACTCCTATCTACAGTTTATTTCAATATTTATTAATTAACTAAAAATAGTGATAATGTTTATCTTAACAAGACCATTACATTAGCTACGTCACATTAACGCCAGTCCATGACTGTAGCCTACAACTTGGGCACCAACCAATGAAGGACGTCAGAGAAGCGGTCAGTCAGAGCGGGACACAACAAAGCTAGCAGGTGTTTTTGAGTAGGCTAACTTTCACGATGCTTTCGGGTGCGGCAAAACGTAAAAAAAAATAAAACGAAGAGGAACAAAAGAAGAGACAGCAGGGGCTTTACAGAAGTTTCTGTCGGGCTGCTCGGGCAGCCGTCCGACAGCTGTGAACCTGCTCGAGTCAGCAGAGCCAGAGGCCAGACCCAGAGCAGACACAGCCCAAAGATGCGGCGGGAAATGCGGCAGAAGACGCTGTAGCACCAACGCCGTCACAGAAGGATGAACTGGAAGAACAGCAGCCAGCCAGAAGTGAGCCCAATCTAGTCTTACAGGAGCCTCTAGACCCAGAAAGGGTGTTAACAAGCTACATCTGATCCTGCAAAGTGGTACGAAACTGATGACAGGATGCGTGAGTACTTTGCACTAAACCATCCCTCTCAAAATATTGGATATTCTTTGGCATCACAGAGGAAATCTGGAGACATAAACCGAAGCTTAACCAAGGAACATTTCTTTAGACGTGTTTCTGCTGTGACTGAGGCCTGTGATGCTGGAAGGCTGAAGATTATCCCGGAGTGGAGCATGCTAAATGGTTTCCTTGGTAAGTGTTGCTGGTTTTATTAATTTTTATTTTTAAATATTTTTATTAATGTTCAAATAACAAAACTAACAATAAGTTCACACTCAGAAAATTGTCACAGAATTTCTGATTCAGCAGAGGCAATAACAGCCTGAATGAGCAGAAAGCAAGATCAAAACTTAAGATAACGTTTTCATTTTATTAAAATACTTTCTTTTAAGATTATAGATTGTATAAAATTTATACTGTAATAATTTAAGCTGTGTGTTTATAGTTTGTTTTTGCGCCTTTAAAACATGCTTCAGTCCATTCAAATTAATCTATTTATTCTTGAATGCCTTTCCACCATCATGTGATTAATTTGTCAACATTTATAAATGTTGTAAGCTATTGTATTTTGCAGAAAATCTTTTTGATTAAATGTGTTGATTAAATGTAAACAGAGCAAATAAGATGAATATATTTGCTCTGTTTACATAGTATAATGACACCTAGTGGTTATTTACTGGTACCGCCTTAACATTGACACTCCCAATGGCTAAGATGAGGATAATTTATTAGCATTTAATACAGCTGTGTAATGACGTATAATTAATATAAAAAAATAGTCTGATAGAATGTTTTACATACAAACAACCAATTAACCAAAGACTAGACTACGTAAAATGTGAATAAACTTTTATAAGTAACTTTAGAAAGTTTCAGATTTCAGTTCATTAAATAACATCGATGGAGGGGGGCCCATAAAATGCAGCCTGTCTAGTGTAGTCCATTTATTTAATCCGGCTCTGCCCACCCCCAATCAAGGGGGCCCAAGGTGCTGAACATAGTGCAAAGAAGCAGCACAATAAAACAGCTCTATAATAAAATACAAAGATAAAAACATGTAAAAACAAACAGACAAAAAAGAGCTGAAAACAACAGTTTCCTATAAATGGGAATACCGTACCAAACAAAAGGAATGGATCTGAAGAGGAGAAGATTGACAGAATCAGATCAGAGAAAAACAGCAAACTTTCAAATATCTCGGCAGCAGCTGCAGAGAGCAGGGTAACGGGGGAAACAGCCTCCTCCAGAAGAAGAAGAAGAAAATATCATTTCTATAGCGCCTCTCAAGATAAAAATCACGAGGCGCTTCACAAAAACAAAAAATGTAAAAATATAAAAAAGCATTTAGAAAATGTTTAAAAATATATTTAAAATGAGCAAAAATAGACTATTGTGATTAAAAATGTTAAGAAAGAGAGAGAGTGAACAGGAAAGAGGGAAATCTGCGGATCCTGAGGAAGGTGGAATAGGTGGGGAGAGCAGAATAAAGAGAGAGAGGTGAAGAAGGTCATACAAAAGCCAGCTTGAACAAGTGAGTCTTCAGCTGCTTTTTAAAGGAGACCACTGAGTCCACTGATCTCAGGCTCAGGGGGAGAGAGTTCCAGAGTCTGGGGGCCACAGCAGCAAATGATCTGTCACCTTTGACCTTTAGCCTGGTGCTGCACAACCAGTAGGCTTTGATCACTGGACCTCAGGGACCTGCTGGGGGTGTAGGGACTAAGAAGATCACCAATGTAAGATGGTGCTTGTCCATGTAAGGCCCTATAGACCAGAACCAGGATCTTGAAATGAACCCTGAAGTTGACTGGCAGCCAGTGAAGCTGGAGGAGAAGCGGGGTGATGTGGGTGTGTTTGGAGGACTTGGTCAGAAGCCGAGCACAGGCGTTCTGAACCACCTGTAGACGGTTCAGGGAGGTTCTGCTCAGACACGTGAAAAGAGAGTTACAGTAGTCTAAGCGTGAGGAGATGAAGGTGTGGAGAACTGTCTCAAGTTCAGAGTGGGACAGAATGGGACTCAGCTTAGCAACGTTCCTGAGATGGAAGAAGGAAGAGCGAACAAGAGATCTGACATGAGAATCCAGGGTGAGAGCTGGGTCAAAGGTCACACCAAGATTCCTGACAGAAGGTTTGGTGTGAGAAGCAAGCTGACCAAGAGAGTCTCTGACTTTGGGAACCAGCTTGTCTGGGGCACAGATGAGGATCCTGGTTCCTCCCATCAGACCATGGCTCGGACCACTCAGCTGTTCAAAGAGTCTGTCCTCCACAGACTTCATCTTCCTTCATCAGCCTGAAAACATCTGGATAGAATTTAGTTACAGATGTTTTAAACATCCCACCTGTCACATAGAATCCGCTTTGGGAGGATAGATAATGTAGTTCTAAAGGTGTGTGTGTGTGTGTGTGTGTGTGTGTGTGTGTGTGTGTGTGTGTGTGTGTGTGTGTGTGTGTGTGTGTGTGTGTGTGTGTGTGTGTGTGTGTGTGTGTGTGTGTGTGTGTGTGTGTGTGTGTGTGTGTGTGTGTGTGTGTGTGTGTGTGTGAGAGAGAGAGAGAATGTTTACATAAAGGTGAAGACTTTGAACTACACACCTATGAATGAATGAATGAATGAATGAATGAATGAATAAATAAATTAATTGATTAATTAACTTGGTGTAGATTCTTATCGTGTTTTAATGTTAATGATAAATTATAAATGCTGGTGAAGGTCATCCAGGTCAAGGGTTCAGTTGAAGGCAACGGGACTTCCTTGGTTTCTGGAAGACGTTTTCCTTCTCCTCCAAGAAGCTTCGTCAGTTCTCAATAATAATAATAATAATAATAATAATAATAATAATAATAATAATATTTTTTTTACAGAAGACTCTCGCAGTGTCTGAGAGGACCAACAGCACTGAAGCCTCTTGACCGACTTTGTGCTTCTCCCAGGTCACATGTCCTTAAACTCATGTTACATGAGAAGCGGTGATCTAGTCTTTAACTTGGATTCAAAAGTATTTCTGTTATATTAAACATGTAATGACTACGAACACAGGTGCAAAGGAAAGTGTGCTCTTTGTTTGACCGGTCTTCCCCAAAAGAAGCTGTGAAGCGACCGCAGCTTGTTCAGAACGCTGCTGCTAGAGTCTTAACAAGAACCGAGAGAACCGAGCACGTCACTCCTGTTCTTAGATCCCTACACTGGTTACCAGGAAACTACAGGATCCATTTCAAAGTGCTCCCACTAGTTTATAAATCACTCAATGGCATGGGACCAGAACACATGTCTGATCTCCTTCAGGTATCTACACCCAGCAGGGCTCTGAGGTCCTTACAGCAGTCGGCTGGTAAAACCTCGACAAACTCCAGAATTATCAAAAAATCTCAGTGAAAAGAGAAAAACCTACATGTAGAAATGCTTCTAGTTCATGTAAAAAACACTCATGCAATGCACCTGAGGCTCTTGGTCTGAATAACATCTACTCTACAGCAAGTAGATATTCTGTTATACCCGGATTGTGCTGGATTAGGAATATGAAGCTATACTTGAGTTCTTCGTGTAACTAGAGCTGAGATGCATTTAGCTGACCTTTATTGTGAACTGATGCTGATTCGAATCTTTCCAAAGCACCTTTAACTTCGCTAAACACCGGTGTTTAAATGAGAAATGTCCCTCCAGAATCATCTGTTGCTCTTCTGCTGCCTTTAACAGTTCCACCTCATGTTGACCAACAGCGCCCCCTCTTGTTTTGTGCCTAGACACTGCTGCTCAGGTCTGCTTGTAGCACATAGGCACCATTAGAGCAGCAGATCATCTGACTTGTCTCACGAAGCCAAACTAAATCATGAGATTTGGCTGCAGACGGAGTCGCTGTGCACCGTTCAACTATTCAGCGCACTTTACACAAGGAGATGCTGTATGTGAGAGAGACACAGAGGAAGCCTTTTCTCCACCAACCGCACAAACAGAGCTGCTTGAGGAACGCTGAAGCACATCTGGACAAGCCAGCTTCATTTTGGAATAGGGTGCTGTGGACCGATGAAACTAAAACGGAGTTATTTGGGCACAACAGGGGCGTTCTGCAGGGAGGAACAAGAACACAGCATTCCTAAGCCCCCTTCAGACAGGCCATGAAAAACGGAAACGTTCCGGACTGTCCGTCAGACCTTTGTGTCTGAATACAAACATCCAGATAACGTGTTCCGGAATTTTACCGGACGAAGTCCCTAGTAACCGGTCCGGACTTGTTACGGACAGGGTGGCTGCTTCAGACTGGTGAGGTAAAGTTCCGGACAAGAGGGAGGGGGTAGGAGGAGGGGACCGGGAGACGCCGTGCGCACCTAGATAGCCCGCTGCTGTAGCATGCGGCGAACCACGGCAGCTCGCCTCCTACGGTACCGCCTAGACGCGCGACGGAGCGCTTCACACCGCTTCAGTGATTCCTTTAACCACTGAGCTTCATCATCCAGGCCTCTTATGCGTCTTCGTGTGCGCAGAATTATGCTTAAGCGCCTCGTGATTTTTATCTTGAGAGGCGCTATAGGAATTATATTTTCTTCTTCTTCTTAACATGGGTCTGATTCTACACCCCCCAACCCCCCACCCCCCGCCGCCGTCAGACATCTGGAGCTTTTCCCTGCTGTGTGAACGCAGCCGAAAGGACAAGTATAAAAGTGGTGTGTCTGAAAACACAGTTCTGGTTAAAAACCGGATTGAATTGTCCACAAATGTTCCAGAATGTCTGTCTGGAAAGGGCTCAAGAGAGGCACCTCATGCCTTCAGTAAAACATGGTGGTGGTTCCATCATGCTGTGGGCTGTGTGGCAGGTGCAGGGACTGGGTTCTTGTTAAAGTTGAGGGACGCCAGGGCTGTTGTGGTTCCGACCCAACTCCTCCCGACCAGAACTCAAATGTTTGAGACCAGCAGGAGTTTTTGTTTGATCTGAGAGGGGCGTGGCCTAACGATCCTCACTTTCTTCTTAATAGGAGACATCACTTACAGTTTACCATCCAGATGTTGGAGGAGATTGTAGTTGACGCTGTTGGAGGACCACATTCCACCCAGGACACTGCTCAGGATAATGGTCTAATGAATCTGAAGACGGGAGGATCTGAACCAGCACCTCTGTGGTTTGTTGGAGGAAAAGTAAAAGGTGCTGTTTGAAAAAGCCAATCCCAGATTTGCTTCATCTCCACAGAACGACAGAAGAGCATCATAACATCACATAGCAAACAATCCTACACATGGGTTCCACTCAACATCAGCAGATTCTGGAGACCAGGGTCCAGGAATCAGTGACAAAGCTGCACCAGGACTGGATCTTTCTACAAGACGACAACTTAAACACTGCTAAAAATCTACCTTCATGCTGCCTGTGGCCCTAACCAGAGGACCTGATTTTTATAGAACACACTGGGCCACTAGATGGCAGCAGATCCCAGGACTATCCCTGCTTTACAGTGAAGTTAGCTCCTTCTATAAACAGCCCGTTGTCATGGTGATGGTGAGGCTTCAGACGGATGCAGACAGCTTGGTGTTTGCTCTGTCTACAGCCGGCGCTCTCAGGCAGTGATCCTCTCTGATCTACTGTAATGCTCAGTTAACACGGCTGAGAGGAGAACAGCACTCAGCACCGAGCCTAGCCTGTGGGATGCTTCACAACACTTCCTCACTAGTAGATTAGACCAGATTACTGGCTCAGTGGGGATTAATGGAGATCCATTTAACAGTAGACCTGCAAGGTGAACCTGATGAGGCGTGTGCAGCGCTTCTGTATCAGAAGGACGTCTGATTCCTACAGCGTTTGCTTTCGAGTCTGTTCATTTTAGGGACGTTATTTGATTAATTTATGTTTGCCCAAAGACATTTTAATTATTGAGACTTTTAGAGAAAAAACATGACCTAATTACTTTGATTAGCCAGCAGCCTCTTACTACTGAGTGACCCAGAACCATCATGGTAACGATTAAGAAGGTCTCATTAATGTTGTGGTTTTAATAGCAGAAGTTTTTTTATACACATTTTCTGAGCTTGTCCGTTCTTCTTTGGCCTGATGAAAAATAAGTGAATATTTCAGGAAAAGACTAAGACTTCGTGGCAGCTTTTGCTGCTCGGGAATCTCTCCTGGACCTTTTCTGCACTAGAGTAAATGGTAAATGGCCTGTTTTTGATATAGCGCCTTCTAGAATCCTGGAACCCCCCAAGGCGCTTTACAACACAATCAGTCATTCACCCATTCACACACTGGTGGAGATGAGCTATGATGTAGCCACAGCTGCCCTGGGGCGCACTGACAGAGGCGAGGCTGGCGCCACCGGTCCCTCCGACCACCACCAGCAGGCAAGGTGGGTTAAGTGTCTTGCCCAAGGACACAACGACAGCAACAGACTGAGCGGGGCTCGAACCTGGAGATGATGACAGTGCTGTAAACCAAGACCATACCATCCTAGAGTCTGGCATCTGACAAAAACACAAGTAAACCTGGAATAATAATAGAAATGTCTTTGTGTGAGCATGTTCCACATTTCCAGTGTGATGGCCTGGATTCGTCACAGCCTACAGACGTGTGGACCAGATTCCCAGAGTTTTTCTTTAACACTACAGAATAAAAAAAAAACAAAAAACGATTCATCATGGCCCGGGGCGTGGACCACAGCAGTTCCTTCCACTTCCCTGACAGTTTGTCAACACTCTGCAAAGTAGAAGGAAAAATGTTGAATTTTCACAAACATTTTTTAAATTTTCTAAGTTGTGCTCTCCTTCCTAGATCTTTATCTCACCCAGGCATGGACGTAAAGGTTTTTTTGGGGGGGGGGGGGCATGTCCCCCCACTTTTTCCAAAGTCAAGTTTTGACCCCTGCACATTTTACCATCCAAAAACCATATTGCGCTATATTAATTATTTTGCTGTTCCTTCTGCCCGTCTCACTACCATGGGGAGCAGAGCTTTCAGCCGCTCTGCTCCCCGTCTCTGGAACTCATCCCCCAGACATCAGGAACATCGAAAGTTTTACCCTTTTCAAAACCAAACTCAAAACACACATGCTTAAATCTGCCTATGACCTCTGATTTTGTTGATCTGTTTCTCTCTTTGATTTTTCTTCTTTGCGTTTTATTGTGGTTTTATTGCTGTTTTAATGTATTTTCCGAACATATTTTCTGTCAAGCGAACTTGGGTGTGCTGAAAGGCTCTTTCAAATAAAATGTATTATTATTATTATTATTATTATTATTATTATTATTAATCCTGCAATAAATAGTTAGATTTAAACGAGTCTGGCCAGCTAGGGCAGACTCAGACGCAGGTCTCTTCAGCAGGTGTGGATGTTGAAGGCACATATAAACTAACTCAAGAGACTAGTGTCTGACTCCCTGCACGACCACATTCATGCTTAATACACGCTACAACGTCTGTTAGTGGTTATTTTACAACAGCGTCTGATAGTGACTGTTAAAGCGTGTCATTGGTCCTATTTCATGGCTAAAAGATAACTGGCTGAGGTTGTCGTAATTCATGCATGAAAGACCCAGATAGCTGACACCAGGGCGATGAAAGGTCCAGCTGTCAGCGGTTAGGGGACAGCCTGAAACCTGGATGGTTGGCTGCTGAACAGTCAGACGAAAGCCTGAGACAAACATAAGAAAACCGGGTATGGTAGTCAAGCAGCTCGGGCGGCAACATGAATGATTTTCACTACTTTTCTTTGCGCACGTGAAGCTTTTATGTTGAAGGAGTCTAGTCGGAAGTGTGACGTGAGGCATAGAAGCTGACTTGTCCTCCTTTAACTAGACCCGAGCGTCATCTCTCACGGGTCCAGTCCAGGAGAACCCGCAGCTCCCTGCTTTGGCCGTTCCCGCTCCGACAGACGACCGGCGTCGGCTCCAGGCGACTCGGAGGGGAAGTGTGAAGGTCGGTCTACCTGTTCACCTGAACATGGCTTCAACAACCTGCACGCGCTTCACTGACGAGTACCAGCTGTACGAGGAGCTGGGCAAGTAAGTTCCCTCCATTCTGGGACTTTTACCCCAGACCGGTTAGGACTCGGCTTTTCCTGACCTCCTCCCACCTGTCAGGAGGAGCAGGTAGGGACGCGACGCCCGTTTTCCTCTTCCTTTACTTCTCAACTTAAAATAAATTTACCATCCGGTCATTTATGAGCTCCAACTTATTTCACCCGCGCTGAACTCGCAGCTCGTCTGTATTCTCGAGCGTCAAAACGCAGAACGTGGTTAAAAAGTGAAAGTGCCACAGCCCAGCGCGCGCCAAGGGTCACCGAGCGCGAGCCAGAGAGGAGAGGGGATTACGGCCAGGGCTGGAGGTCCTAAGCCTAACCCTGGAGCACATCTTCATTTTGGAATAGGGTGCTGTGGACCGATGAAACTAAAACTGAGATATTTGGGCTCGACAGGGGCGTTCTGCAGGGAGGAACAAGAACACAGCACTCCAAGAGAAGCACCTGCTGCCTGCAGTCGAACACGGTGGTGGTTCCATCATGCCGTGGGCTGTGTGGCCGGTGCAGGGACTGGGTTCGCCAGGGCTGTTGTGGTTCCGACCCGACTCCTCCCGACCAGAACTCAAACGTTTGAGACCAGCAGGAGTTTTTGTTTGATCTGAGAGGGGCGTGGCCTAACGATCCTCACTTCGTTCATAATGAGAGACAAAACTTCCAGTTAACCATCCAGATGTTAAGAGGAGACTGTAGTTTACGTCTGGGCTAGTCAGCGGTTTCAGCATGTTTTAGTGGTTTCTCTGCTCCAACACACCTGACTGAGTGGTTGAATCACCTGCCGCAGCTCGTCGGGCTCTGCAGAATCCAGCTAATCACCTGCTGGTTGAAACCAGGTGTGTTGGAGCAGGTTCAAACCAAAACGTGCTGGATACCGGGCCGGCCCTCGAGGCCGGGATTGAAAAGCCCTGATTGAAGCTGTTGGAGGACCACACCCCACCCAGGATGCTGCTTAGGATTATGGTCTAAGGGATCTGTAGCTGTGAGGATCTGAACCAGCACCTCTGTGGTTTGTTTAGGTGTTTAAAAGATGAGGAAAGTAAAGAGTGCTGCTAATCCCAGCTGCTAATCCCACATCAATTATTTGCTTCATCTCCACAGAACAACAGAAGAGCATCTAAACATCACATAGTAAACAACTGTGTTTAAAATGTAAACAACTGTACGAGCTAGAGTACTTGTGCAGGAACAGAAATGATAAACAGCCTAATGTTCAGATTGTTTTTGTGCTTTTTCTTGTTTAGGCTCTCAACATCTCCATACACATAAACAGGTCTTTGCATCCTCTGCAGATCTCTGTGTTGCAAAGGCACTGGAGGGCTTTCAACCATTAACTCTTGCAGAGCTTGAGGATCTGGTCATGAGACTTAAGCCAACAGGGGCGGTAACTGATGTTCTCCCGGCAAGGCTACTGACAGAAGTTTTTTTCTGTAGCGGGTGATCACATACTGCAGATGGTAAATAGCAGCTTGATATCTGGGGAAGTCCCTACTCCCCTAAAGCAGGCGGTGGTACGACCTCTGCTTAAGAAATCAGGATTGGACCCAACAATCTTGTCCAATTACAGACCTGTATCTACACTCCCTTTCATCTCAAAGATCATAGAGAGGGCTGTTCATTCAACTGATGTCTTTTCTACAGGAATGGGAAATTGGAGAAGTATTTCAATCTGGGTTTAAACCCTTTCATAGCACTGAATCCTGCTTAAGCACTGCTTAAGGTCCTTGATGACATTTTATTGGCTAATGATTCCGGTGATGCTGTGGTTCTGGTGCTCTTGGACTTGACATCAGCCTTTGATACCGTTGACCATAGCATCCTAATAAACCGGCTGGAGCGGTCTGTGGGCATTACGGGCCAGGCACTTAAGTGGATACGATCTTACTTGACGGGGAGGAGTTTTTGTGTGAGGTTGGGGGACTGTTGCTCCGACCTGGCTGAGCTGCCTTGGGGAGTCCCTCAGGGATCGATTTTGGCCCCACTGTTTTTCTCCTTATATCTCCTACCCCTGGGTGAGCTATTCCGTAAACATGACGTGTCATTCCATCTATATGCTGACGATTGCCAGGTCATTTTTCCAATTAGGCATGGTGGTTTATGCACCATTCAACCTTTGTTGGACTGCCTGGAGGACATCAAGCTATGGTTGGCTCAGAACTTCTTGCGTTTCAACGAACACAAGACTGAAGTAATTCTGTTTACGCCACCAAAGACCCTAAGAGGTGCCCAAGGGCTTGATTTTAAAATACTCTGGCACCGCATCAGAAGGCGGTGGTCACTAACTTAAGGGTAAAACTGGACGCAGAGCTCAGATTTGAGACTCAAGTGAACGGAATCGTGAGATCTTGCTTTTTTCATCTACGCCGCATAGCAAAAATTAAGCCTTTTCTGTCACGTAGTCATTTGGAAACTGTGATCCATGCCTTTGTTACCTGTGTAACAGCCTCTGGCTTTCTACAACCAGAAGTGCAAAAAGAACCAAACTAGTAAATATCGTTTTACTCAACGGCTCCTTTATGAGTAAACATGTATAAACTATTTTTTATGGTCGCAAAGACACCTAACTCTTCATTTTGTACCTTTTTTTTCCCCGAAACTCCGTGTCTGCTCGCTCGGTTGATGCGTTCTGACCAGGTGCTCCAGCCAAAAGAATTAAGGAAGGTCTGCAACCCAACACGGAGAAGATGGGCGGGACATGCAGGGTTTAGCCGCAGCTCATTGGCTAAGAGCGATGCCTTCGTTTCTCCTGGGAGTTAACCCTTTTTATGCTGGATCCGTAGGCTATTCAGATACAACCAAACGTAGCTCTTAAACTAATAGCTTATTTCTATTTTATTATTATTATTAATTTATTTTCATAGAGATTGACCTCTAATATGTAAGGTACATTTATATGTGGGTTACACCTGCAGGATGGATTATTGCAACTCGCTATATGCAGGGCTTAGGCAAGCTCCACTAGCACGCCTCCAGGCGGTTCAGAACTCTGCTGCTCGGTTGTTAACATCTACCAGGAGGTCTGAACATATTACACCAGTCCTACGTGCCTTGCATTGGCTCCCTGTCTCCTATCACATCAGGTTTAAGGTCATCCTGGTTGTGTGTAAGGCGTTAAACTCAGGGGCACCTAAATACCTTTCTGACATCATCCACCGACATGTCCCGGTGCGTTCCCTTAGGTCAGCTGACCAGAGACTATCAACCGTGCCCAGGTACAGCCTGAAGTCTCGTGGGAGACGTACCTTTTCAGTGCTCGGACCAAGTCTCTGGAATGAGCTGCCAGCCGACGTAAAGCAGGCCAACTCACTGGAGACCTTTAAAAGCCGACTAGAAACACATCCGTTCTCGCTGGCGTTTGGACATTGAAGTCGGGGGAACTAGGCCTGATATGGAATGCGAACTTGCACTCAGGATTTGGTATTGTATTTTAAACGGATTTCTTATTGTATTTCTAATGGTTATATGTCTGTCCTATTGTGGTGCTTTTTATTGGTGTACAGCGCTTTGTTTGTCCATTTTGGCCACGTGAAAGCGCTTTATAAATAAAGTTGATTTGATTTGCTTCATCCTGGGTGATCATCAGATGGATGTATTCTTTGTGAAGTTTGAATCTGAGTACAAGAGATACTTATGTGTAGTTTCTGAATGGCCTCTGTTTGGTGAAATGGAGTTTACATCCTTAAGGACTGCTGCTAATTTTAGTGCAGACAACAATAATACCCCACTCAGAATGGTGAAACCTGAACAAGTCAGTAATTCATCCTAGACTGAGAGACCATCTAAAGGCTCAGGAACCCTTTACAGGTGTTCTGGATTCATTAGCTGATGATGACACTTCGAATATTGAACCTTTTCACAATGTTTTAATTTTCTGAGATTATGAATGTGTGCTTTTCATCAGCTGTGTGCCAAAATCATCACAAGTCTAACAAATAAAGGCTTGAGGAATCTGGATATGCATGTTAGGAGTCTGTCACATATATTAATTTCACCTTTAAAGGGGCGTTATGGAAGTCTTGACAGCCAAAACATGTATAGAAATAATAAATGTCTTCTTCATACGTTCTCCTGCAATGCCCTGGTCCTGTAGAATGAGCCCTGGCATTTTTACTGTGATTGCCTGTTTTTCTGTAAAATCACAGAAAAAGAGAGATGCTCGGGTCAAGCAGGCTGCTTCATGCGCGTTCACGCTCAGGCATCGCCCGTAGCATTTGCTATCCGTAGCTTTAGCAGCAGAGAGAGAGGCAGGGCCACTTTGTCGCTGTTCCTAACGCCTAGTGACAAAGCTAGCTACATTTCTGAGGACCCTTAGCTACTTTCTGTAGAACTTTCTTCTAGATATTTCCTGCAAATTAGCAACAAAATAGCCATTTTCACTCCGAACCGTTATTTGGTTTGACGTTGTTTCAGCTGTCATCAAGGATATACATGTTACAGATATTTGTATCTGTCACTGGTGCTTTAGCTCACCTTGTAAGATGTCGGACTCTCATGCAGAAGAACTTGGTTTGATTCTGGGTGTGAACATAGTTTATTTAGAGTTTATTTTTTCACATTAATTGTATATTTTTTACAGTAAGATGCCCGAATTTTTATTTGAGACTCGCCGAACGGCATTGAATTCACAGATAAAAAAGATGTGGGTTCAACTTTCATTTTGGAACAATTTTTCAAGCAAGGGAAGGGAATGATCTGAGCATGCAGGAGGACTGACCCATCATAAACCTTTGTCGGCTGTGCTGAAGAGAAAGGTACAGAACCAAATTATTTAATTAATTAGCTGCACGTTCTCCTGTCCTCTGTCCTCCGGGCCACACACACACACACACACACACACACACACACACACACACACACACACACACACACACACACACACACACACACACACACACACACACACACACACACACACACACACACACACACACACACACACACACACACACACACACACACGGGACTGTCTCAGCTGTTATTTTCGTTAAGGAGTGTGCACGAGCCTACTATTGAAGCTGCCGTTACGCTTTTGGCCTGAGGGGGCAATCGCGAGCATAAAGATTCAAAAGTCCGTAAAGTCCCTTTAAGTAGAATTATTGAATAAACTTTTGCACCATAATAAAATGTTTGAGTTTTATCTGTACTTTCATACAAACCAAGTTCTTCCCTGGCTGTTCTATGTTTTCCAAACTCTTCCCTCCAGATGATCCCAAAACACCCGGTGTCGTTCAGAAATGTTTGTGATCTGTTTGGACAGATTTGTAGACGTGCTCTTTTGAAAATGTAAGTTCTTGTTCACTCGGCAACCTCCGCACGCTGGCCACAGACAAAAGAACCTGGAGTCGTGTTTCAGGACTTTGCTCACAGCTAAGGCTCAACTGATCTGAGGCTTTAGCTAACAACCGCTAGCCCGGTCGCTAACCTGCAGCTTTGTTCCCTAGGGGAGCCTTCTCCGTGGTGAGGAAGTGCATGAAGATCTCCACAGCTCAGGAATATGCTGCCAAAATAATCAACACCAAGAAGCTCTCGGCTAGAGGTAAGAGGATTACGGAGTCCGTGGCTGTCATGTTGTGTTTATGCACGTGAAGCTGTGGCAGCCAGTGTCTGTAGAACTGGAACTTGGCTGAACTGGTTCAGCTTTTAGCTGTGGGAGCTTCCTAATGTGTATGTGGGTCCTCACACCTCCATTTGTCTCCTCCTCATGTCTGTAATTGCAGAAGGTTCAGCCTGAAGCTTCAACTCAAACCACAACCCAATCCTCCAGTTTCACAATCTCTTTCCTATCTTCAGTGTCCATTTTTTAGTCATTGCCCTCAAAGAGGCACCAACACAACCAGTTTCTGTGACTCACGCCGCTGCGTCTGGTGTTGGTGAGCTTTACGTGACTCACGGCCGTATTTCACATTAAACACAGGCCACCAAAGGCAGCGCGGCTGCAGGATTCGTAAACTTTCTCTTGTTTCCGCTGCTAATGAAGAATATGTCTGTGCATGCATTGTTGTTATGCTCTTTTCACCCTTCCCTTGTTCTCTCCATCATTACCCATGCCGCGTGGGCCGAGGCTCCCGCTGACTGTCGCTCTGCTGATTGAGCCCCAACAAAAAGGAGATGGTCAGACCTGAATAGGAACACGGTGATCGTTCAACGCGGCAGCAGATGTGGATGGTAGTGAGAGAAGCAGGGGTTTCCTCCCGGCATTAACGGCTGTGTGAAGCAAAGCAAACTAGTTTAAACTGGATTTTAGAAAAGACTGGGGAAACAAAACCCAAAGAGAAATCTCACCTTTGCTGGTTTTGGTGTTTTTTTTTCCATTCGCCACAAGTCTGATAGTGGAGCTTTTCTACTGGTTTGTGCCATAGCACCAGAAACGAGCTGCTCGACTGGTCATTATTACAGCTGCTGTCTCATATTCCTGTATGAACTTTGAGGCTCTAAGCTGAGACTGATGGTCTACATGTGATCAATGATCTCTATAAGAAGTGTAGAGAACTAAGATAAAAAGAAACGTTAAAGCTGTGTCCAATGGCGCGTTAAGGTTACCATGGTAACCACCCGGTTGTGTCCCTTGTAAACTTACTGAGAGTTGGACAGGAAGTCGGACTATAAGGTTTCTGGGTGAAACATGAGCACAGGGTATCCGCGGGTCTTAAATTAGCTTTTCCAAATTTAAGGCCTTAAAAATCCTTAAAAATGACAAATAATCCTTAAATACAGTTTCCAAAGGTCTTAAAATTTCAAAGACCCAATAAACAAGATTGTTTCATTTCTATCAAATTTTTCATGAATTTCTAGTTGGTCTTCAGCATTTTTGTGTACGATATTGGCGTAAGCGGAACCGTACGCATGCAGTTGGTTGTGAAAGGGGGCTATTTTTAGATGAGCACATTAGCTGGTTAAACTAGTGGGAGCTTGCACCATGGGGAAGTGCAAGTTTAATGGTAACTGGATGGCTAATCCCACGTTCGCGACGTGGTTAGCACCGGTTCCAGGCAATAGCTGGAAATTATAGTTTAAATTTAATTTTAAAAAGTCTTAAATTTGGCTCCTTAAACCTGCAGGTACCCTGTGAGCAGCAGAAGGTTCAGATGGTCCTGTGGGAGATACGATAAGTTTAAAATACTCATTGCTTCTCATTTTGAGGATAAAAATTTGACCTAAATACAGCTTAAGTCCGTAGAAGCTTGGGTGTGAACTCTGCACTTTGAAGGCATTTGAGAGGGAAGACAAGACAATGGTTTTATGTGTAGTTTATACTAAAAAACTCAAGAAGAAAAGTTCTCTAAAGATCTGGAAGCTTTAGACAGTTCTGTGAAAATATCAGTCATAAAAATAAAAGTCCAAAGAAAAAAAAAAACAGTTCAGTCATGAGAACTCTTATCCTCTCTGATGGCAATAGAATTAAAAAGGGGGGTGGGGCTTAATCGCCTTGTTCATCCCAATTCCATCATTTTCTTTGGGAAAATTTCAGGGCTTTTTCTGTAAATATTGTTTGTCATATGATAGGGATGCAAGCAGGGTCCGAAATTAACACTCACCACTCGCCAAATGCGAGCAAATTGCTCCATTTGGCGAGTAAATTTTTGAGCTCTACCTGCCACCTGGCGAGTAAATGTTTGCACCAAATTAGTTATGTTTATCAGTCATCTTCCACGGATTTCTGATACTCCTCCCGCCTGCACACAGCGTACATAAACGTACGCGAAACGTGAGCGCGGCATCCAACGTCATTTCCACCTATCCCATTCAATCAGTTTATCAAGTTAGCAGTTAGCTTCGTGTTAAAACTAGCGGTGAAATGTGGCAGTTTTTAACTGGAGTCAGCCAGCCTTCCAAAAGAAAACTCGTCGAACTGGAAGAAAAACCACCAGGACCAGTGGCAACCAGAAGATTTTGTGAAAAGTGGCAAACTGGAGATGGCGGAGTCGTGAGACAATGGCTACATTATGATGGCCACGTAGCGTTGCTGCCTTTCACAGACAGCTGGCCCTCGGCATTCTTCAAATATCCAATAAATGCCCGTACTTCCGACTTTGTCTTCTTTGAGGGATAATAAATGTCCCAAGTGCTGCCGTCTCCTCCTGCCATTATTTCAGCTATAGCTTAAAGAAAGTTTTGGTTGTAAACAACAAAGTGCGCATGTGCCGCCGGCAACTTCCAGCAGATGATACGGTGGCTGGTAAGGGTCACCGCGCCTACACCGCAACCACGGTAATCCACAGAGATAATATATATATATTTTTTAAACAAGACTATTATTATTGTCAACTTTTTTACCGGGGTTTACTGCTACACCGGTTACCGTGACAACCCTAGGCCTGACACACTTTCAGATATTCTCATGGTGCAGCTGTGTTCTCCAGAGATCAAGGACTATGACCCAAATGAGGCTGCAATGCTTTGGCACAAAAGACAGTGTCAGAAGCAGGAGGCCAGACTTCATGGACAGAGAAAACAAGGAGTCTGACTAGATTTCAATGAAAGAGTTCATAAAAACATCTCTAAAAATAAATAAATAAATAGTAAAAAATGACAAAAGAGTTGTTTTCCTTATTAATTGATGTTTTAATTATTTTGTCACTGTTTGGAATCAACATAATATAGAATAACATGCTTTAGGTAGATCTAAATCATTTAGAATTTTGGCCGGTAAAAAATATGCTTGGCCGGTAGATTTTCATCATCTACCGGCCAACTTGGCCGGTGAGTAAAAAATTTAATTTCGGACCCTGGATGCAAGTTTTCCAAAATTTCTTTAACCGGCTATTGACGCCCCTTAATGGTTGCTAGTCGGTTAATCGGAAACCAACCCCACCCCTAGGGCTGTCGCGGTAACCGCAAAAATGAAATATCGCGATATGAAGAAGCCCACCGCGCTGCATCATGGGCCACCGCGATTACTGAACTTGGTTCAACTCAATGATGCATGTTGAGAAGGATGGCTGCACTGGTATCAAAACGAAACGTTACTTCGCTCCTTTGGGAGCACTTTGGTTTTCAGTACGTCAGCTGCTGCGCAGCCAGAGTCCTTGGCCGAGACAGAGCTGCCACCAGCGGCAAAAATAAATAAATAAACGCTCGGAGACCTGCTGAAGTCCCGGACAAGCACTGCTTCTGCAACCGTCCCGAAGAGAGTTTGAGCCGAGCTGGAGCTCACTCGCTACCTGCAGGAGGAATGCACCCACCCTAAAGAAATCCCCGACATGGTGGAGCAACAACCGGGAGATATTCCCTTTGCTCGCCAGAGTCGCACGCAAGTACGTGTGTGTTAGTGCAACGAGCGCTCCATCTGAGAGGGTTTTCAGTGTTGCTGCAAATGTTGCCACCCCTCTCAGATCCTCTCTCAAACCGTATATGGTTAACATGCTGGTTTTCCTTGTAGGTAACAAGGACGTGACCGAGCTATAAATCACCGTCATTCGTGTGTGTGAAAGTGAAATGCCCGGTACATGTAATTTTTTAATGCTTGATTTTAAACAACTAAACAAAATGGAGACTTGTTTCTTATTTGTTAGATGCTGCAGCCAAATTTGCATTTACAAGTTTAACCTTCTCCTGAATTTTGTTGTTTTTAAGTTCAGTCGGACTCCGACTGTCGGAGAAACAAACGTTACTGCGATTTGTGTTGTTACTGCCCTTTGATCTGCATTCAGTAAAGTGTTATTAAAGAAGGCACGGCAATTTTTAACCTTTTTTAAATGTGTAAACATTATGTTTAGATAGTACTGCAATAAAAAAGGGCTGCAATAATATCGCACACCGCAATATTAAGCCACCCTGAATCACCGCAGGGGGAATTCCTCAACCGCGACAGCCCTACCCACCCCCTCCGAAGCGCTTGATGCGCCTGATGTGAACAGAGGAGGAGCGGACAGCACATGAATTTCATGAGCGATCCACTTCGCGACGCTTCACAGCTTGTGTGTTCCGGGGGTTATTGTGTTCCAAGAATTAAATAACTAAGAATAAACGGCTCCGACACTGCCTCATTGCTAACCGTTTGTTTGAGCACATATGTTTGTTTATGTGACGAGCTCATTTCTTCTTCCGCGATCGCCCAGTAAACATTTTGATAGCGGCACTCTTTTGCCCTCTAGTGGCACAAAATATGTTACACCCAGTGTTGGGTTGGGCATCGTTTGATTTTGAACGATTACTATTCCAATTCCTCGTTTCGATTCCGGTTCCTATCGATTCCCGATTCCGATTCTTTGAAGGGGAAGAGAGGAGGAGCTGAGGGTGGGGCTGTAAGGCTGGGATCAATTGACGACACCCGGTCGAACTAGCTACAAGCTAACCTGAAGCTAACCCAAAGCTAACGCGGAGGTGGGAGTTAAGCTAACGGAAGTAGCAACCTAGCTACAACCGGAGTTAACAACACCAGAGCTTCTGGGTCAGAGATACGCCGGGCTGACCGCTGGGTAAAACCGGGTGGAACACAGAGGTCTCTGAGAGCTCCACAAGCCGGCAGCCGCACAGCAGACAAGCGCCGCTGCGATCTGAGATGCGCAGAGCTGCCGCTGGGGAGAACCGGGTGGAAAGGTTTCCATCCCAGAGCTCCACAAGCCGGCAGCCCGTGCAGCAGACAGGAGCCGCGATCAGACAGAGATGCGCCGAGCTGCGGGGAGAACCGGGTGGAAAACATCGGTCTCCCGAGAGCTCCACAAGCCGATAGTGGGAACCCAGCTCCACCAACATGTTATATTTCAACCCATTTTCTAAAGTGCAGCATTATGTTAAATGCACTGGGTTTTACCCTATTACATTTAAATTTCATGGTTAAACAGTACATGTTAAAATCTAAGCTCAGCTCGGCAGTGACCTAAAATACATAAATATAATTTTACTTACCGAAAAAAATGAAGTGGAGACTCCTTGGACGCTCTATTAGTGCAATTAATGCCACAGCAAGTCATTTTGTCCAACAATTGCACAAAAATATCCAAAACAGAATACACACACACAGAGACTCAAAATCCTGGAGCAGTTTCCAGGCCAGACCGAGGCTCTACTGAGGCCTTTCCACGGAGCTAGCTCTGTGGTCACGTGGGTCTGATGCTCATTAATTATACAGAATTTTAGGCTTTTAATAAACTTAAACAGAAGAGTGAGAACAAATCACCCCCCTCAGAGTTGTTATGAGTGTAAACTAGATCATTTAAACCAAAAACATGTTTTGGTACCAGGCTGTAAACATGTTTATTTCTGCTGTGAAATTGGTATTTTTAACATGGGAGTCAATGAGGATTTGCTCCCTTCTGACACCAGCCCCCAGTGGATGAGGGTGGAACTGCCATTTTTGTCACTTCCGGGTTGGGCCCAATTTTAGAGCTGCATTGTGGGGGCTTGGCCCTACTTGATGAAATAAATTTAACTTCAACATGACACATCCAAACACATCAGGAGAAAAATGTTGGGAACACAGCTGCGGATCTTTGGGAAGTTGTGTCCGTCCACAGGCATCTTCCCACTGCTTTCTCTACTTCTTGCCAGTGGGAAAGCTGTGTAAACTCACATCACTCCACTTGTTGCCCTCTGACTGGAAATTACATCCAAAAGCAGCACAATGTGGCATTTTACTTCATTATTAATACGGTGAGCGCGTAAACAAACACTAGCGTCAATAGCTATTCTTCCATGCAACCAGTGTACGTCATCGCCCCCAGAGTGCGTAGCATGCGGAAAACATGGCGTCCTACGTATGTCAACAAATGTACTAAATATTATAGATTTATTAATAAACAGCAGTATTTTGTGTGTTTCTAACAACAGAAAACTTGTGGCTTTTTAGGGCACACACGTCCTCATAGCTGGAGATCCTTTTTAACAAGAGGAAAAGACAAATGTTTAAAGGTGTCTGAGTGGAACACACGGACCAAACACTGTTATGAAACCTACATCTAACAGAGAAATCTGTGTGGAAACCAACCTGTGTCCATTTCACTGAGTTGTACATTTATAGGAGAAGCTAAAGGCCCTAATTGGTGTCTCTTGAACCTATAATTACAACAGAGTTGACACTGTTTGCTGTCGGTGTGATGCTTGCTTTGAGGTTGCTTGGTAACTGAGGCAAGAGGATATTCTTCTTTGATCTATTTTTGCTCAAGAAGTAGAAAATAAGTTTAATACATAAAGGTCATATATCATGCAAAATCCAGTTTTTGGAGCTTTTGCTATTGTTGTATTGTTTCCTCATGAAACTCACCCCCAAAGCAGTTTTTGGGTCATGCTGGCATGTATGTGCAGTCTCCAGGTCTGCAGCTGTGTACTGTTGGGGAATTCACACAGTGGGAGGCAGGGTTGACCTAATCATGCATCTTTTTCCCGGGTTGAAGGGATAGCTCAGGAAAATAACTCGATAAAAAATGACATCTCAATAGTGCCAACGATGTATTTAATCATTCATTGTGCCGACCATTGGTCTGGAAGGTGCAAAAAGGCATGATGCAGGTCCATTAAAGACATTCCACTTTAGTCACAGCAAAAGATGAACACGGATGTCAAAACTGAATCCCTTATTAATAATAATACAGTTTATTTAGAAACACCCTTCAAGGCACACAATGACATTTTACAGCAATAAAACAAGCAAAGAAGAAATCCAAATTAAAAATGGTGAAGACCCTGAAAATACGAACTAGGTGGTAAAACAAGTGCAGGAGAAAGCTGTGACAAGCAGTGGGGTGTCTGGTAGGTGGGTTTGGGTCTAGATGTAAAGGTGGACAGTGTCAGAGTTATGCATGACTTCAGGGAGATCATTCCAGGGAACTGAAAGCTCTGCTCCTCATGGAGCTGAGACAGAACAGTGGAACAGAGGCTGATGGAGGAGGATGATTCTTCTTCCAGCTCTCGGAGGGTGCAGACACGTTTTTTCCTCCTCTCCTCCATATCTTATCGTCAAGGCCCTTTGTCTGTCTGTGTGTGCTGGGTGCACAGCTGCTTCTGCATTTTTCTGGAAACTGAAATTCACTCAAATGGATCTCGTCAGTTGGTCTCTCAACGCGATTGATGAAATTTTTTCGACGATGAGAACGGGAGAAGGGGCTCCCGGATGTCCTGCCGGGACAGACCCAGTTGGACACATCATGGACTCCTGGAAACCGTGGAACTTGATCTGTCTTCCTCAGCTGTCTGTGGAGGACTCTGAAGATGTGTTGGTATTTGTGGTGTTGGTGTAGGGTTTCCTGCTCATTGGCCTTGGAGGCTACCTGGCTTACCGGAAAATTAACAAGTTGGCCTGATCCCGAAACTCAGAGATGGTTTGTACCACACTGTGAATTCACAGACTCAAATAATTGTGAAGATGAATCGTAAACTTGGGACTTTGGCGGAGGTTCATTCTTTGGCACAAAAGATGGATGCCATCAAGGATAGAGTGGACAAATCAGCACAGATTGGGATAGATTAATGACCATTATTGAGATTTTGAGAGGTTGAGGACCAACAAACTGTAAGACAGAGAGGAAATTATCTCTGTCTGGCCCCAAAACAATTTCTAATCGGAATCTGGCGTCCTTGAGCCAGCAAGGCTACAATGAAAACTCCCTCCTCAGAACATATGTGGAATGTGCCGTCGCTATGGCAACTCAACTCTGTCTCCTTTCCCAGCCTGGGCGGGACTGCGGGAAGGCCGCTGAATCGTTCCAGGGTCACTGCAACCCTCCAACCCTCAATGCTCCGCCCCTATCCACACTGAGGTGACATGCGCTGCTTATCGTGGCTGCAGGAACTGAAGTGGGGATAGTCCCAACCCACCACCCCACCTAGTGGACACTTATGTTATGTTGTCTGAAGTCTGTTGCATATCTGTCTGAGGTGTTTTTTTGCAGAGCAAAGCTGCCCTCCTGGTGGAGGGTAACTCTGAAGTGCCTTTTTTTTCCCCTCCACCTGAACCAATCCTCATGTAACCCTCTTATCTCTATGAAGGTAGCGCGACTCGGGTTGCGAATGACCACAGTCACCAATTCTTGTCATGTGTCTTGCCCATGCATGTCAGATCTCTGAAACGTGTGTACTGAAACTGTAATTTCCCTCTGGGATTAATAAAGTTTCTTTGAATTAAATTGACTGATTTGATTGATCTGAGGGAGCAGATGGGGGAGAAGTGAGAAGGATTTTGAATTAATTGCATTGTTTTACAGGAAGCCTGCTTTGAGGACAGGGCTGACATGATGACTCGTGGGAGTTTTGGAAATAACGCAGCAGCAGAGTTCTGGACCAGTCGGACTATGAGGGACGTTTGTGGTAGACCAACCAGAAGTGAATTTTAGTTAATTGAAAGGGGGTTAGAGAGGGTGAAGGCGATTGATGTTGAAATGCATTAATGATGACAAAAACTTACAGGACAGCTCTAGTGTGTTCTCCTTTTTTCTTGAAGCATTTCTAAGGTATGGGATCGGGACCCGGTATCGGCAGATTCTTAAATCAAATGGCTCTGAGTCGGATCTGGAGCTAAACAAACATGATCCAAACATCCCCAAGAACAACGTTGTCCTGAATGATCTCAGGTTATGAACCGCTCAAGTTGGGTACAAGCAGGAGTCTCCTTCAGCTTCCTGCTCGAGCTCTATTGGCACAATTCAACAGATGTTAAAATGGTACAAATGAACTCTCTTATGTGTGTTTCACAGCTGAGTAGCAGCTTTGTGGACCCACAGATGAACGCGTCGGACCCGCTCTTGGATATTGCAGTGGGCAGACTCAGCTGAAGGTCATGACTGAGCAAGAGGAACCTCGAGTCACAGCCAGGGTTCGTCTGGAAACCTCTCAGCACTTACAGGAAGAACATTACCAAGGAATACTGATGGGAATTAGGCCTGGACAATATAGAAAAATAAGATATCAATAACAATATTTTTATATTGATAATTATAGAAAAATATTATAAAAATTGTAGAGAATTATTAATGTGCTGCCCTGGCTATGTAATTTTGGTATTTTTATTTTTGCTCCGCCTCATCTTGCTGCCTCTTCTCTGTTTTGGTTTGAGAGAGGAGGGCCTGGTGCCGTAGCGTGCCTGAGTCTGTGGTTTTGATTGGTCAGGAGTAAGTAGTGTAGGGCTGAAACGATTCCTCGACTACCTCGAATAATTCGAGTACAAAAAATCCTCGAGTCAAATTCTCTGCCTCGAGGCTTCGTTTAATTCATGTTAATTAATTCATGGCTTTGCAATCGCCCGGGGTCACGTTTCACCCGGACCGAAATAAATGACGCACATACACACTGCACTGAATGCACACGCGAGTAGCGAATGTAACTTAACTTTCTCTTAAGCCATGGCGGACAACGTGGACCGCGGTGGAGTGCGAAAAAGACACAAAATGTCAACGATGTGGGACCATTTTTCACGTCGTAGGGCGGAAAACGTAGTCCAGTGTAAATGGATTTAGCCTACCACAACACCACATCCCCCATGCAGCAGCACCCGACCAGGAAACATCCACGTGTAAATGTCTCTTCTGCAAGCGGACTCTACAAGATAATGCATTTTAGCCTGTATTTCTATATATTCTGTGGACACTGTGCGACTTTTTCATTTGTAGCACTCAGTTTCAGCTCACACCGTACGTCTGGTAGCAACACGTCGGACTTAAAATGTGCTAAAAATAGCAGTTTTTACAACACGTCGGACTTTTTATTGTGTTGTTTTTGACGTCCGTTGTCCCTCGGGATTGCTGCAGGAGGACACGGGTACTTATGAGAGTGGCGGAGGAAAACGAAAGGAAGTAAATAAATGTTTTGTGATCAGTATAATTTGACTAAACCACGGCAAACATGCTTTCGACAATCCTTGTTATTGTGAGAGAAAAAAAAGTGTAGAAATGAAAACGGACGTGTGTTAATAGGGAAACAGCTGGCGAGACATGTCTGCGCATGCGCCGTGAGCGGTTCTGGTGCTGTTTGGGTCGCAGCCGCTCGCGTTTGTTTACTGTGAAGTAAAGTTGAAGTGCTGAAGTTTTGAAAACTAATTTTGAATGAAACTTGAAGAATAACTGGCAGTTGCTTGCTCATTTAAAGAGGTCTTTCATATTTTATAACATCCTATTTGATATAATGGTTTACAAACACAAAAGGGTAATTTATTAGAGTACTCGATTAATCGATAAAAGATTCGATAGCTGCAGCCCTCAAGTAGTGAGTCTAGTATGCTGCTACCTGAGAGGTTAGAATGAACAGAGGAAACTTTTTTATCGAAGTTTTATCAACCCCTTTTGTCTCTCTCGTACCACATGCCTATCGATGGAAATATTGAACTATTGAATTATCGTCCAGCCCTGATGGGAATGCAAAGCGCTGTGGCCGATTTGTGAAAAGCATCAGGAAGACGATGTGTACGTTTCTCTCTGTAGCCGGTGTGCTTTTCCTCATGGAAATCAGAAGTTTGCTAACTGGATCCGGAGTGAAACGGGAAGAAGAGTTGCTCGTGGAAGAACAAAAAAGGAAACAAATGGTTGTTTGTGTTTTTTTTAAATGAGGTTATTTAAATAAATTGGCTTAAGATTGAAATGATTGGTTCTGTTTGGTTCTGTGCTTTTAAAAAAAAACTACAGAATATATACTCTGTTTGGCTTGTCTACCAAAAAAAAAAAAACGGTCAAAGAGGGACGAGGCCTCTGCCATTCAGAGATGACCGTTTGTCTGCAACAAGTTTTCTTATTGACACATAATAACATCATTTTCACCAATGTGGCTAAAAAAGACCAAGTTCACATAGAAACTGCTTTTTACTGGTTTCCTTTTAAAACGTCATTGGACACCCTGAGTTTAACATGCAGACCAGTGCTCCACCCACAGAGGCTCGGGCGTGGCGCTGGGGCACGGCTACGAGAGCATCAGTGGACACCGTAAGTTGCTTGTCTTCTCCGTGTCCAGAAACGTTCTCGATCTTAACTCCAGCTGACTGGTGGTGATCACATTAGAGGAAGAAACCAAACCATTAACGATCATTTCATACCGCTGTCCTTAAAATGTCACCATTCTTTTCTTTGAAAGGGACAAACTGGGCCTCTTCCCACCAAAGCAGTTTAACGACTGAGGTTTTAGCAGCCAGCTCGTGTGGTAAAGTTTCCGTGTGTTAGCTCGTGGCTGAAAACGATCTAAACATCCTTTCATCAGCAGCTCTGGTTCAGAGAAGGGAGAGTGCTTCCTGAGCTGGAGGAGTTGCTTTGTCACTGGAAAGTGAAAGAACTGGTTTTACACGTGGCGCCTTTCCAGCAAAGGGCTGAATCTGCTTCCAGTGAAAAGGAAACGGTGAAATTAAAACATGCTGCTGTAATTTAAACTTGTAAAAATGTACTTTCTGTCTTGCAGAATAATTGTAACATGACCACAGTCTTAAAATACGGGCACAGCCCTAAAGGATTATGCAAATCCGACGCTTTGCATCCCTTTGTGCTGCTGTGTGGGTCTCTACTGAGTGTTTCCAGAAAGCCTGTGCTTCTGTGAGCTGTTTGAGATGTTTTCCTTATTGCGGTGTCATAACGAGGAACCCCTGCACACACGTAGATGCTTACGGAGACCCTAGATGTGGAGAAGCGGCGGCTCTACTTTAAACCTAATGGATTTTTAAGCTCTGCCTCACAGCGCCCAGGTGGGCGTGGCCAGCAACAGCTTAGTTGTTGAAAAGGCTAATTCTGAGATGGTGTCATATGAGACAGATGTTTTGACTAAATCTTCATGAACATGCTTTTGCATCGACCATAGAACTATTATGCCTTGGAGAGATCTCCATTTTTGCACCTGCACATGATGCTTTGAAGTGAAATCTGAATGTTGGCAGCTTCAGCCTCATGTAAGCGACACATTATCCAGACGTCCTGAATGGAGAGCTTGTCTTCTCTGACAGCATCAGGCCTGCAGGGAGGGGAATCTAGGGCAGTGGTTAAACACAGATGTAGTGATGCTTGGACTCAGCCAAGTGGACATGATGACTTGACAAACCCAGCAGGATGCGGAAAGGCTAGCTCTGATTTAGGGGCCGGCTACTCGGTCAATACAACCTCTGGAAAATACCCGAGGCTCCAGCTGCGCATGGTGTACTCATCATTCCCATGGACACTAAAAGCGATGAACTAAATATAAAGCGGGTTCATGGTTTTAATTGTCTGAGAATAAATCTTGCAGCTCGGACACATTCACCTAAACGGTGAGCAGCTCGTCTTTTGGCTTTCACTTTTACTGGATTTACAGAGAAAACATTTGTTTTCCCATTTGGCACCGTGTTTTTGGAGATTCAGCAGGAATTCCGAGTGAGTTTTAGCTTTAGTCATACCCCCCCCCCCCATGTCTGTTTTGTACAGCTGGCTAAAATACCTCATTAGACCAAAGCAAAGAGACAGTCGTAAGATTGCAGTGCAGTTTTCTCTTCACTTGACCAATCAGTGAGGATAAAGATGGGGCTGAGGCTGTGGCCATCTGAAATCTGCTCCGCTCCCGGCTGATTTCTACATCTTCAGCCACCTTATCAATACTGGTGAGCTGCTTTTTCTTCTGGGGGGAGGGTAATGACTCTAGATTATGGCCTCTGAGCTTTTATCTGACATCACCTGGAGGAGAGAAACGGCTGTTTGAAAAATGAAAAAGCTGTCGTGCGTCTAAAACTCCAGCCTGTTGACGTTTCGATTCATCTGAGGTGCTAGAGTCCTACTGAACTCTGACTAGAACAGGCGTGGGGAACCCTGGTCCTCGAGCGCTGGCGTCCTGCTTCTCCAACACTTCTGATTCAGCAGCTCATCAGGCTCTGCAGAGGCCTGTTAATCAGCTGCTGATTGAAATCAGGTGTGTTGAAGCAGGGCTACAACTAAAATATGCTGGACCAGGGTTTCCCACCCCTGGACTAGAAGTTCAGTTCAGAGTCCCTACTTTAACCTGAGTAGGTGAAAGACTTCTTGAGTTTCCAGACTCGATCAGCAACAGGAAGTCATTCAGGTGTCTTTGTTCAGAGAAGAGAGTTTAAGGGCAGGTTCTCAGTTAATTCTGTAATGCTCGTTTGGTTCTCGGGAATGTTGTAATGAAGTGTCGCGGTGAAATGCTCGATCATCATAAAGCTTGGTTTATGCGTGACGCATTTACTTTCCGCTTGGTGATGCGGCTCGCGGATGGAACGCGCTTCACAACTCGCAGCATTTATGGTTTGTGCGGCTCGTCTCTGCGGTGAGCCAATATTCTCCCAAACTGTAGGGGGCAGCATGGAGCTCTACGGCATGCATCCAACACTACACCGTAGTAGAAGTAAAAGTTACTGTTCTTTACAACATGGCATTGCAACATTTTTTTTAACATTATGTTTATTGAAGTTTATAATACAGAACACTCAAGAATAATAGTACAGTTAACATGGGATTTATATTAAAGAACATAGTCCTCAAAATAAACAACTATATATAAAAAAAAACAAAAAAAAACCAACAGTAATAAACAACAAAAGAAAGAAAAGGGGGAAAAAAAATATATATATATATAATCAGCACCAAGTATCACTTTCCAGATTAATTCACTTCATAATGTCTCAGAAACTCGATTAGAGGTAACCATATTTCTTCAAAATATGCCCCCTTTCCCCTGACAATATAAGTAAGTCGTTCCAATGCAATACATGATGCCATCTCCTTGACCCACATATGGCTTGAGGGTACATCCATTTTCTTCCAATACAAAGATATTAAGCGCCTCGCTTGCAGGAGTCCAAAATCTATTAACTTTATCTGTCTGATGCTAAAGTCACAGTTCTTTGGATATATACCCAACACACACAATTTTGCTTCAACAGGTATACTTGCTCCAACAATCTTCGATAAAGTTTGCGTGATTGATACCCAGTACTGTTGTAATTTTGGACAGCTCCATACACAGTGAAGCAGAGTGCCCTTCCCATCTAAACATTTACTGCAGCTATCTGGAATGACAGGTGACCAGCGATTCAGTTTGACTGGGGTTATGTAAGTTCTCATCAACCACTTATATTGTAGAAGTTTCATCCTCGTATTAATTGATTGTCTTTGGGCTTTTAAACATGCAGTTTCCCAGTCCACCTCCTGTATCTCCTCTTGGATGTCAGCTCTCCATGCGTCCAACTTGTCAATGGCAGATTCCTTATCATGTGTTAATAGAGCTGTATAAACTGAGGAGATATGACCTCTACCCACTGGCATTTGAAGTATAACATTCTCCAAGTGTGATAATGGTGGCTCAGAAACAATCTGTTTATATTTTGACATAATGAAATGTTTAACTTGTAAATATTTAAAAAAATGTTTTTTGGGGATGCCGTATATTCGGCATAGCTGATCAAATGTAAGAAAACTGCCATCCTTATAAAGATCTGCCACCTTCTGTACACCTTTATCTGCCCAGATTTTGAAACCCCCATCCGCTCTTCCTGCTTTAAAACATATGTTGCCCCAAATAGGTGTGAAACGAGAGATAGAAGACTTATCTCCCATATACTGATGGGCCTTATACCAAATATCTGTTGTGTTTTTTAAAAAGGGGTTATTTGTCATTTTTTTTTAATTGTTTAAGCTTGCAGAATATAAATACAAATTCAACTGAAGATTTGTTACTGATGTTTGCTCAATTTGTAACCAGGCCGGGGGTGTCTCAGTGGAAAAGTAAAACATGGCTGAGTGCAGTTGTGCAGCCCAGTAATACAGTCTAAGATTAGGGAGTTGTAATCCCCCTCTGTCATACGGCAGGTACAACAAGCGAAGTCTTAGTCTAGGTTTTTTGTTATTCCAAATAAATCTATTAAAGATACCATTTAGCTTATCAAAGAATTCTTTTGGAAGAGGCAGAGGAAGTGACTGGAAGAGATATAAAAATTTTGGCAATATATTCATTTTAATCATGTTAATACGGCCAATCACTGATATGGGCATTGTCATCCATTTATTTAAAGATTCCTCCACTTCACTTATCAGTGGATCATAGTTTGTTGCTACAATGGTATCAATGTTTGGGGTGATTTTAACTCCAAGATACACAAATCCTTCTTTTGCATTAATAAACGGGGTCTGCATAATAGGATTTAGCCTTTCATCCTTATTCAGAAATAGAATTGAGGATTTTGAATCATTTATGTTATAGCCAGAGAATTGTCCGAATACCTCCATTTGTTGAATTAATTTGGGTATACTAATGGACAGCCTAGTCATAAACACTATCAAGTCATCAGCATACAGAGCCAATCTATGCTCCTGATCTCCTAACTGGACACCAAATATATCAGTTCTCATTCTAATTGTCATCGCCAGGGGTTCTATAGCTAAGATAAATAGCATTGGAGATAATGGGCACCCCTGGCGTGTGGAACGCTCCAGTGTGATGGGGTTAGAATTAGAAACTATGTTATTTGTTAAAACATTAGCTTTAGGATTTGTATACAAAAGTTTAACCCATCTGAGAAAATTGTTTCCTAATCCATATCTTGGGAGAACAGTAAATAAATATGACCACTCTATTCTATCAAAAGCTTGACGAGCATCAAGTGATAATAATGCTGTGTCTTTAGCATCAAATTTCTCGTGAATTATATTTAGAACCCTTCTTATATTGTGAAACCCTTGACGTTTTGGCACAAAGCCATTTTGATCGTTATGAACCAAATATGATATATAGGGGTCTAATCTTCTTGCTAAAACTTTACAAAGTATTTTAGTATCAACACTCATCAACCTTATTGGTCTATATGATGAACGCTCTGCAGGGGGTTTACCAGGTTTCAGTTTCAAAGTAATCATTGCCTGCCTCAGAGTGGGTGGGAGAGCCCCATTTTGATACGCTTCTTCATACATGTTAAAAAGTGGAATTAATAATTTGTCTTGGAAAGTTTTATAAAATTCAATCGGGAAGCCATCTGGCCCAGGCGTTTTACCACTGTTAATGCTTTTGATAGCTTGAGATATTTCCTCAATAGTTAGCCGTCTGTCTAATTCCTGCTTTGTGTTTTCTGTTAGCGTCTGAAACTGAAGTTGATCTAAGAATATGTCCTGTTCTTCTGAGGTTTGAGCGCATTCTGATTTATACAATTTTTCATAAAATTCTCTAAAGCTGTCATTAATTTCCAATGGATCTACCGTTACATTCCCTGAGGAGGTCTTTATACTATTAATTGCTCTTTCACTCTGCATTTTCTTAATTCTCCATGCCAAAAGTCTACCTGCTTTCTCTCCTTGGTCATAGTAAGATTGCTTCAGCCACATTAGACTTTTTGCTGCTGCATCAGATGATAATTTATTATATTCAGTTCTCAAACTTAGCAACTCACTTTGTTTTGTTGAGTCATCGCTAACGTTTAATTCTAATTCCAAAGATTTAATCCGTTTATCCAGGGTTTCCATTCGCTTTCTTTGCTGTTTATTCTTTGTACTCGTAAAGCTAAGAATTTCACCTCTAATATATGCTTTGAATCCTTCCCATCTCACTGAGGCAGAGGTTTGATCTGTGTTTAACTCAAAGTAGTTTTCTATATTCACCTCTATAAATTTAACAAATTCCGGATTTTGCAGCCATTTTGTCTAAAGACGCCAGTGGGGGGGGGGGGGGGGGGGGGGGGGTTATGAATAAACTTTCCTAGATGGATACTCAAAGAGACAGCCGCATGATCACTGATCACTATGCTATCATACTGACACTGTTTGATCCTTGATAAAAGTTCCCTTGAGACAAGAAAGTAATCTATACGCGAGCGGGATTTATGTATACTTGAATGACAGGAGAATTCTATTTTATCAGGATTTAGTTCCCTCCACACTTCTACCAAATTGATATCTAATATAAATTGATTTATTAGTCGTCTGGTTTGCGCTTTATATGCATCTGAGCCTGTTGAGCGATCTATACTCGGATTAAGAGTACAGTTAAAGTCTCCACCAATTATATACAGTCCTTGCAAAGCAGATATAGTAAGAAACAGATCTTCAAAAAATTTGGGCTTATTTTCATTTGGGCCATAGAGACTCACCAAGTTTAAAGTAATAGAAAGGATGGTACCCTGAGTGATTATATATCTACCAGCAGGGTCTTTTATTATTTTCATCAGTTGGAATGGTATGCTTCTATGAATCAAAATAATTACACCTCTCGCATAATTATTATATGATGCATGGATCACCTGACCAGGCCATCTGTTCCTCACAGACTTTAATTCACAGTCTGTCAAATGTGTTTCTTGAAGAAAAACTATTTTTGATTTCAATTGCTTGATCCTGCTTAGAGTCTGCTTCAGTTTGATTAATTTCCTGAGACCCCTGACATTCCAACTAGTAACTTTTATATCAGAGAGATTACAGGTATATGGTTGGTCCATACTTGGAAGTTTTGTTCTGTAATATTAAGATAACAACACGTGATGCTGGTGTCGAGTAAACGAAAATAACAAGTGAACTTTGAACAAAATAAAATAGAGAAGAGAAAATAAAATAAAAAATAAATAAAAAAAAAAAAAAAAAAAAGAAAAACTGGGATTGACCCATAACACAAGTCCCCCCCCCCCCCCCTCCCTTATTCAGAATAGTAAACTAGGGGCTGTGCTATTCCACTACTAAGGGGGAATAGCTGAACTATGAGCACCCAACCCAGCGCAAGCAACAGTGGTGTCCGTCAACCATGCACACACCATATGCAAAGACATAAACATAACAAGCCCACATGTGTTAACATATCAGATCCACGGCCGTGTCCTTTTAGTGACTTACAGAATCCCTCTTGAAAAAATAAAAATTAGACCAAAGTAGATAACATTGTTGCAGTCAAGATGAATTTAACTGAGCGAAAGTACAGATTTCTTACAGCCCGTCTATCAGCTACGAGCAGTTGGTTTTGCAGTTCAAGGAGTGAAACACTCACCGCTACAGTTAGTCCTGTCCAGTGTGTCTATAGTGAAAATCCCTGGCCTCCTTTGGAGATGAAAACAGGTGGATCTTCCCATCGTGGAGAATCCTCATCTTGCATGGATTATATTGAAACCCGCGGAACATTCCTTTATCGGCGAACAACTTTCTGATCGCGTTGAACTCGGTTCGCTGCCGGATGGTCTCAGCTGAGAAATCCTCGGCAAAGAAGAGTGCGTTTCCATCGTGTTTGATGTTACTGTGTTTTGTGAAGCGGAAAACAAACTCCCGATCTTGGAAGTTCAGAAATCGGATGAGGACAGCTCTGTGTTGGTTTGGCTTTGGAGGTGCTAGAGTACGGTGAGCCCTCTCAATAATGAACGATCTGTCGGTCTCAAGCCAGCGCGGTAACATCTTCCTTATAAACTCCAACAGTGGTAGCTGACCCTCGGCGCCCTCCCGGAGGCCAAATAGCCGCAGGTTCTTCCTTCGGCCCCGGTTCTCCAGGTCGTCGGTCTTTGCCTCCAGGTAGGATATCCGTTTCATGGCCTTGCTGAGATCAGCCACGCTCTTTCCCATGAGCTCCTCCGCCGACATTATTCTGTTTTCAGCTTCCTCCAGTCGTGTAGCGTTTGCAGCAACATTTTGCTTTACCTCCGTCATGTTTTTCTCCAAAGCAGCAACTGACTTCGTCATTTCGCCCATACGGTTATCTATGCTGTCCAGTTTAGTTCCGAAAACACTGAACTCGGAGCGCAATGAGCGAAGTTCAGCTAACACCGTGCTAAGCTCACTCATGCTACTAACGCTAGCAGCTCCCTCGTCGTCGTCAGGCGTTGCCAAAGTATCGGTTTTAACTGGTTTTTGGGAACCATGTTTTCGGGTGAAAATATCACAGTCCTTGAGATTAGTCGTTTTTGACATTTTCCAATGACAGTTAAGTTTCTAGTTTTGGGTTGTTCTAAGTCTTTAGTGCAGGTTACACGGAGCAGCCACTTTATGCTGCCATCTTGGTCCACGGCTCCATAGCGCTCCCGCATTGCAACATTTTTTAACAGCGTCCTCGTCTTTTCCGACAGTGCGAGCTATTTCTCTCCAAGAATTATTAACATCATGTTGATCACGGTGATCTCTGAGAGCTGAATCATACAAATGTCTGTATTTACGAACCTCTGCCATACTAGATCTTGCCGGTCCGCCATGTTTTTCTGCGTCCGACCGTCCGCGTGGTTAGAAAATCTCCTAGGTGCGCGGTGCGGAAAGTTTGGGCCGTGTGGAGGCGCGGTGGAGGGGCGTGGTTGTTAAAATGACGCAATTTTGCCGCGCAGAGCCGTGCGAACACGTCAAGCATAAACCAAGCTTTAGGCAGGGAAAGTTAAAGCTTTTAAGATGGGAGAGCACTTTAACATTAAAGTGTGTTTGGTTTTGAATCCCCTTCATGCATTCACCTTTTGTTCATGTGTTCATGTGTTCACATGCTCACCTGCTGTTTGCCCTTTACAAACTCCAGGATGAGAGGTTAGGTTTATGCTGTAGAGTGGCTAAAGGAAATGTTTTTGATGCGTCTCGGTCCAGAGAGGAGCTGTCGATCCGCCCTACAAGTCGTTCACGTCTGTCTTGTGCTGATGCGTAGCATACAAACATGGCTGTTCATGCAGGACAGATGACATAACAGCTGCTGGTTAATGAGGAAAGTCTGGCAGACCAGCGACACCGACACCAGTTTCACTTTTCTCCATGGACAACACATTCTCACACCCAAATCGTCAAAATATGACGCGTGTGACCAAGCGTCAAAATATGACGATTCGGGACGCCCCAGCGCGTCAGAAGACGACGATCAGGGACGCGCAGGAACATGTGGCGCCGCTGGCGTCAGTGTTTGATGGTCGCGGTGTCACGGATATTATTCAACTATTTAACCTTCCCCTCACCCCAGTCCTAACCTTAAGGTCAGTAGCTGTGACCTTAAGGTTAGGACTGGGGTAAGGGGAAGGTTAAGTAGTTCACAAGTCGTTCTAATGTCCGTCTCACCACCGGCATTGGATACCAACGCTCTGGGACGCTGTGTCAGCTGTTTGTCCCTGATAGTCGTCTCCTGACGCGCTGGGGCATCCCGAATCGTCATATTTTGACGCTTTGGGTGTGAGAATGTGTTGCCGTGGAGAGTTGTTTTCTTCTAGCACAAGGCGTCATCTCTCAGCAATGTTTAAGGGTCAGCACGACACAGCAAAGCAGTTAAGGTCATACCAGTGGAACGTTTGATGATGTTCCTTTTGGTTGCAAGACAGAATGTGAGGAACAAAACTCTGATGGACAGAAAAGACAGTCGAAACCGTCAGCAGGTAAGAAAAAACACGTTTGTCTGAGAGTAGCCAGAGAGAAGCTGGAGTTTTCCAGAAAGCACCTGAAGGACCCTCAGACCACGAGGCAAAGATAGCGGTGTGTCCTATTTGCACCTTTACAACAAGAATTCCCACAAGCCTTTTGGGATGGGAGACTGCACTCCTCTTTTACGGAGAAGCTGTCCGTCCTGCCCAGAGATGGAGATGGAGTATCTTCTGAGGTGCCTTTCGCTGTTTTTGAAACAGTTTAAATTGGAGTATTATCTTTGGGCTTTATTCTCAATTCTTATTAAGTAAAGTAGGCCAGCCACTCGAGGGACTGACTGCTTTAATTAGGGCTTCTCAGTCTGTCACGCTGAGACGGAGCACTTCACGGGGGAGACGGCTGCTTACAGGTTCTGCCCTGATAAAGCCCTCAGCCCCTCTGCAGAGAACGGGCGAGGACCACGCTGCTCTTTATTCCGGACGTGAGGAGGGAGGTGATTTTAGAGGTCATCTAGAAGCTTGAAAGCTTTAGTCGCTCGTCTGAAACAAATCGTGTGACTGAGTGGACTCTCCAGTCTCCTTGTGTTGGTGCAGTCTTTATTTGGGTTTGTTCTCGCTGCTGTTGGACGATTTTCTGAATGGAGAGAAATCAAATCGGCCAATCCTGCAAAGATTTAGACAAATGTGTGTTCTGGTTTATTCAGATGGAGTTTTTAAGAGGACCCATGAAGCAACAGGATGTTTTTTTTTTCAGCAATCCAGTTTATTTGGTGATGTGGCTTTTCTTCTTAATGGCTGCCTCTGAACTCTGCGTGTTAGAGTTCACATCCCTACCGTGTAATCTTAGCGGAGACAGGTAGGGTTAAATTGTCTTGAACACATTTATTTATTTTAGACCTTTTCCAGGCAAATGGGCTTGAAAAACGAGCAGTTTTCCCACAAAACTCCCTGCTTCAGCGGTCTGGAGGGACAGCGATGGTCCATTTGGCCCTGCCCCTCAGACTCCTGTAGACATAGGGACGTGCATGTTTTCACTGGAACACAAACAGAAAACACCAAATTCAAATGCAACATCGGTGAAGAGTCTGAGGAACAGTCAGCCTGGCGTAGCCGTGTGTCAACTCGGAGCGTTATGAGCTCAGGCCTTTGGTTCTTTAGGAAGAAACAAATGGACTTATTGCTGCTATAAGTGAAACTGGGAAAATTAGAATATGGTGCAAAAGTTCATTTATTTGATTAATTCAGCTTAAAAGGTGAAATGTATCCCATGCAAATACAGATTTTTCAGCCTTTGTTTGTTATAAATAACGATGATTATGGCGTACAGCTTATGAATACCCTACATACAGAATCTTGGACCATCAGATAATTGTGAAAAGGTTCAAAATTCTAGACTCTTGAGCCCTTTTCAGACAGACATTCTGGAACATTTGCGGACAATTCAATCCGGTTTTTAACCGGAACTGTGTTTTCAGACACACCACTTTTGTACCGGAACTTGTCCTTTCGGCTGCGTTCACACAGCAGGGAAAAGTTCCAGATGTCTGACGGCGGCGGTGGGGGGGGGGGGGGGGGGTGGTGAATCGGACTCATGTTAAGAAGAAGAAGAAAGTATCGTTTCTATAGCGCCTCTCAAGATAAAAATCCCGAGGCGCTTAAGCATAATTCTGCGCACACGAAGACGCATAAGAGACCTGGATGATGAAGCTCAATGGTTAAAGGAATCACTGAAGCGGTGTGAAGCGCTCCGTCGCGCGTCTAGGCGGTACCATAGGAGGCGAGCTGCCGTGGTTCGCCGCATGCTACAGCAGCGGGCTATCTGAGTGCGCACAGCGTCCCCCGGTCCCCTCCCCCTCCCCATTGTCCGGAACTTTACCTCACCAGTCTGAAGCAGCCACCCTGTCCGTAACAAGTCCGGACCGGTTACTAGGGGCTTCGTCCGGATAAATTCCGGAACACGTTATCCGGATGTTTGTATTCAGACACAAAGGTCTTACGGACAGAGTCCTGAACATTTCCGTTTTTCATGGCCTGTCTGAAGGGGGCTATAGTGTCACACTCTGATCAGCTGATGAATCCAGAAGAGCTGCACAGGGTTCCCGAGCCTTCGAAGCTGCCTTGTTACATGTGGAAAACAAGCTAGCTAAAAATGTTTGTGCCTCTTAACAACATTCTAATGCAGTATAGCTATAAACAGAGATGGGGCATCAACAAGGCAACTCCATGCCATGATTTTGTTCTGCTCAGCACCTGAACCAGGTTGCAGGTTCGAGCCCCGCTCAGACTGTCGCTGTCGCCGTGTCCTTGGGCAAGACACTTAACCCACATTGCCTGCTGGTGGTGGTCGGAGGGACCGGTGGCGCCAGTGCTCGGCAGCCTCGCCTCTGTCAGTGTGCCCCAGGGCAGCTGTGGCTACATTGTAGTTCATCACCACCAGTGTGTGAATGTGTGTGTGAATGGGTGAATGACTGATTGTGTTGTAAAGCACCTTGGGGGGTTCCAGGACTCTAGAAGGTGCTATATCAAATACAGGCCATTTACCATTTTACCATTTATTCCAACTTTTCAGATATCATAATGTTCCAATTTAAGACGACATCTATTCCAAGTAGGATAACTGTTGTAACACGGCTCTGTACATAACTCTATTATCTGACACATTAAAACCCAAAAATTATTTCCACCATTAACGATTATACGCGTTGATGAGATTAGTCTATCGCCATGGAGATGGAAACAAACCAAAGGGTCTGTGATATGTTGGTGTTTAGATTGGATCCTGTATCTGTGAAGGTGTCCTGGTCAGGTCTGATCCCTCCTCCCCATGGTTTTAGGGTAAGACTTTTGTTGACTAGTTATTGGTTTGTTGCATAATGAAAATGCTTTTTAGATTTAATGTTTGAAGAATGACTCCCAACAAGATGGCGGCTGAAATGAGTAAATATGATTCACATTGTATTTGAGATTTTTTGTTGGAAATTCAATGTCGGATGTTTCAGGAAGGTTCTGTCAGCAGATGGTTTGAACTAAAGTCACATGTCATCGCCTCATCTGACTTTAAAGTGACGGTCTGTTTGAGAGCCAGCTGCATGCTTCTTATCTTGCTATTAGATGTCAGTAGTCCATATTCAGATCTACTCATGGCTGTGATGTTGAGTTTTTATTCTTTAAGTTTGGTTTGAATAAAGTGCCTCAGGAGGATAATTGAGGTTGTGTCACATCACTGAGATTAACCGCCTCCACTTGAGGGTGACTCACTCCGATAAATTGGCTTGATGAGCCACAGGAAAGAGAAATATTCAGGCAAGTTCTTTTCTTGTGTTATTGTTCAGGTTACGCTTCAGTCGTTTTATTAGGTTTATTCTCTGTCAAACAGACGAGACAACGGGTTGTTTTAAAGAGAAGCGTCTGTCCAAATCATAGAATCCATTTTAAAACAGTTGTTTTACTCTGTAATCAAACCTTTAGTCCTGTTGGTGTGGAAGTACACACTATTCACTGAAGTCAGCACAGTAGTGTTTCCATTTAGAGTGCATGAAAGCAGGACCTCAGACTAATCAGTGTGGGATTTGTTTTTGAGTGCATGGATGTGTAATCCATGGTTTATAATCCCAGTCTCATGCTGCGGTTACATCTCTCGCACTGCCTCCACCCTGGATTATTTCTTCTCCTGCTTTTGTTCTTCCCATTCTTGTTTCTGTCCCAAAGGATTCAGAGGAAGGTACCGTCTCTCACCCCAACCCTGCACAAATGCATGGATAGTTGGAATGTCTTTGCTCGAAATCATCATCAGAACCTCATGTTTGTATTAAACAGAAGAACACTGAAGGTGCTACAGGTGCCTGACTCAGAGTGAACGGAAGAATGACTCTGGTGTTTCTACGCCTTCTAAACCTTTCTTTCATTGATAGCTGACACATTTATTCTGGTCATCCTGAGATCCAGGGCTGCTTTCAAATGCAGTAGAGCTGCGTTAATTTAGAAAAAAAAAAATAACATGTGGTTGTGATATCCTTCAATTTGACAATCCTGGTTGCACATAGGGCTGGGGGGAAACGATTATTTTTAAAACGATTATTCTGACGAATATTTCATCGAAATATTCTAATGACTATTTAGACGATTAATCTAGCGATTATTTTCTTATTGCGCAATTAATAAAAACAAGAAAATCTTAAATAAATTCTTCCAAAAAATTGATGAATTGGTACTGTAAGAGAATAAACACTACAGGCCTTCCATTCTGTATAACACTGCTTTTATTGTGTTGGTTGGTTATGTTCTGGTGACGTGTAGAACTTGGGAGTGCAGGCTGCTGCCTGAGAGGTGGTTGGAGACGGAGTGTCTCCATGCTGCTTTGTTTTGGTCACTTATGTGCGTGAGGCGAGTGGTGTTACGACTCTTCCTGGGGAGTTTGGCTCGTGTGCAAAAAGGAAGGGACAATAACGGGATTTAAAAGTTAAAATGATGATCAGGTTTATTTACAACTACAAAAAAAATATAAATCTTTCCATCCGCAGGTTGGGAATAATAAAACTCCTTCTGCCTGTGGGGAATTAAAACAAAAGTACAAATAAGTAGGGATGTCCCACTGGGCAAAGATTACTGGGTTCTGGACCAAAATAAGGATCTCCAAAGGTCCAAACTCTAAACTGGGCGGTGAAACCAAACTCAAGGTGATATTTTAAACTAAACCGAAAACCCACAACACTCTAAATGTAATAAAAGGGAGATCTGCGCCACAAAAAAGATGAACTCTAAACCAAAACGTAACAGCTTATCCAAACGCAAGAAGCTGTTAGCGAAGATGCTAACAGTAGCTTTACCAACGTTAAGTTCAAGTCACCAAGTTTAAATAAACAAAAACACCCAGCAGCAAACAGACCAGCATGGAGGAGAGACTGCTACCACCAAAACAGCTCTCCTAATGTCTGAAAGAAGCTCCTTAATGAAGGGAGAAACGCTCCCGGTGATTTTCTACATCTGCGGTAGAGACGGAGCAGCGCGTTTGACCCCGGAAGTTGTTGTCCGTTGCCGGGAGACGAAGGCGGGCAAAACAGGAAAGGAATCTAGTAGCGGACGGACATTGTTCCGGGTCTTCGGTATTTGGTGGAGATGTTAGTGAAGGCGGAGAAGAGGGCGAACTAGAGGGAAAACAGGCAGATTCCACTTCTATTTACAAACTCCTGGGGATGCAACAAGTGGGCGTGGTGCGTCGACTACCGGATCTGACGTCGACAAATTTTTAGAATCGAGCCGTCGACGCCATTGACGCTTCGCTACAGCCCTAGTTGCACAAAAACAAAAAAGAATCCACACTTCCTTTTATCTATACCTAACCTGAGCATCTAGTGCAATGAGTCCATCAGATCCTCACACGCCTCTTAAGTAGAACCGCCTGATTTACTGTTGCCTGTGAAATGACTGATTCATTGTGATTAATACCTCTCCTCCACACGGTTTTTAATAAATGCAGATAGATTTTATTTCACACTTCCTCGCAGGATGTTCAAGTTTCCAAAACTGTTGTGTTCAGCCGAAAATAATTCTGGTCCAGTTAATATTTTACACTCATCTGGTCAAAATGTAACTCCGTTCAAAACCATAAGAACACAAACTGAAGCCAAAATAGAAACCAGGAGATGAATCAGCCTGAACATTTTACTGAATACTAAATGTTGACTACATTTTCAGTCTTAATTTAGTGACTTCTATGGGAATCCTGCCTCAGCCTGAAAGCTTGGCCTTTTCAGCAGCCCTGTGGGTTGTCGTAGACCTTTTGTGCTCGTCTCCCTTTGTGACCTCTAGCTTGGAAAATGTAGGATGGGTTTGAGCTGCAGGAGCTTCACTATAGAACAGAGTTGGAGAATAAAGAGAGCAGAGCCTCTTCCCTCGTGGGAGGAAGCTCTAATAGGGCGCCTGAGCCACGCCCACCTACTTCCGCACCAAGGGTCCCTGGAAGAACAAAAAAATGAATGCAAGTCAACGGGGCTAAAAACGCCATTTTCTAGTTCCGCTTGTTTTGTGCTATGGATTTCACACATGATGCCCGTGAATCTTAAAGACACATTTTGATACCAAGAACGTGCTTATTTTCAAACAGGGGGGAATGCTGTTTTAGGTTTCATGTGAAAATAAGTCCAGGACTACGCTTCATGAAAGTGACATCCTCGAACCAGACACGGAGAAAACAGGGAAAAGGGCTGTAAGTAAAGCGAACTTCAACTCCTTCCTCCAGGAGGAAATAACCACCATGAATCTGGTCATGTGGTAAGTAGCAGCTACGCTAGGGGGGGAGGAGATTATGTGGTCATGTCATATGTGCGACGTGCCGATGTAGTCATGCTAATTACGAACTTTTACAAGCCGATAAATCTCAATGTCTGTGACAGGCGTGGTCGAAACACCCATCATTACTTTTCATTTAAACTGCAGTAGAACGTGTGTGTGATCCAGGGCGTAAAGCAAAGCGGGTTGGTAAATAGAATTTTTAGCCCCGTTGACTAGCATTCATGTTTTCGTTCTTCCTGGGCATCCATGAGCCCACCGGGAAGTGAGGAGGCTTGGGCTCCCTGTAATGTTGTAAAGTTTCTTAATGATTTGATTTATATTTAAAGTGAGCACTCACCATCTCAGCATTGTGTCAACCAGCTCTCCAGTTTTACCCGTCACTGTTTCAACATTCAGAGTCTCTACTTTCAGTTTCACAATCTTGCCTTTCTCCTCATCCGTCGACTGTCATTAGACCAATTTCCTCCGGCACCCTGTATAGGTCAACAGCACCGGTGCTGGTCGTGAACCAATCCAGTATGAAACCCTGTATGTGATGCTCATATATCAGGCCCGGAGTGGCTAATCGGGAGGGTCTGGAGAATTCCCGGTGGGCCGCGCGATGTTTGGGCCGCATGGGCCGGTGCTCTCGTTTTTGTTTTTTATCATTTTATTTTTATTTTTTGGTGCCGGTGTTCAGTCATGGCACTGAGGCCGCCGGGCTGATCTCATACGCTCCTCCCGGCTGTCTCTACCTGCAGGCTGCAGCTCGTTTTTTTTCTTTTTGCCCAATATGCGCCTGTGCGCACCACGTGACCTCGCAGTTGACGGAAAGATGGAAAGTAGAAAGAGCAAGGGTGGCGCGGAGAAGGCAAGAATTAAAAAGAGGAAAGCGCTGGAAACAGATGCAGCTAAATGTGCAAAAATGAGCACCTTTTTTTCTCAAACAAGCTTGCGGTCTTTAACTTCAAATGAAGATAAAACGGGTAAGGCAAGTCAAGATGTTAAACTTTACCGGCTGCAAATCACCATTCAAGTTAATTAAGCATCAATAATGAATTATATGGCGTCATGACATAACGTTATGTAATATAGTCAACAGTATGATGTGACTGATGCCACCAAACTGTCTTGTAGCCCACAAGATCCAGTAGGCCTAATAAGCACCAGGCAGAAACCCACAATTCCAGAGTGGACATGTACAGGTAGGATTACTTATTGAGTCAGTGAACTGAATATTATTAAAATTTATATGATGAAAACTATCCTGGCTCTATATGAAAGTGTTCTAAAATGCTAGATGATTCAGCATTGATCAGAAAGCGTGTAAAAAGGAAAATGAATGCTGAATTGTGACAATTTTCACACAATGTAGTGTCAGAAGAAGAGCCAGGAGCCAGCAGTGAGGGTATTGCTCCTGTTGGGATAGAAGGTGAGCCAACTCATGTGCAAACAAGCAAACATTAGTTTCATTATAATAATTTTAATGTCCAAATAATAGTAGTGACCTGTTGTATTTTTATTAGTAAATGCACAAAGCCCACAACAGATAGTTATTAGAATGAAAGTAAAATGAAATAAGCCTGCATATTTTGCCATAGAAAATATTTTAATTGGTTACAAAAAATGTGTTTTCCATATCAAATGTGCTAAAGCTTTACAGATGATTATTTTAATTGTGTGCAGGTGAGTCTAGGGAAACTGGAAAAAGTGTGAAAGGGAGTGCTGAGTCATTTCATTTTAAAGGTTTGAAAATCTCAGAACAGCTGTTTGAACAGAAGGTAGATTGTTATATTGTTAGAGAATGTGTTGTAAAGAACAATGTTGGAGATGTGCACTGATGTTCAAATAAACCTACATTGTAAAGCAACTCTTTCTTGCACTGAATTACAAGGCTTTACCGAGTAGTGTGCTTTTGTAGACTATACATATAAAGTTCTAACATGATTTTAATAATAATTCATTAAGTGGGCCGGTCTGGGGTCTGAAACTCCAGGGCTGAAAATGTGTCCCACTCCGGCCCTGTCATATATGCTTTGGCTAGTTTTTATGTTGGATTCCCCTTCAGACACAATCCAGACTTGGGACCGGCACAAACAATCGCTGCCTCTTGCGATTGCATTCAACATCGGTAAAGTTTGTAATAATATCTTTGGTTAGCCTGTAGTTGTGCAAGGTCTTGATGATGAAAGCCAGACATTAAAAAAGTTCCAGAACTTCACAAGCTGTTCATCTTCGACAGCTTTTCTCTGTTCCGCTTCGTCATGTGAGAGGGGCGGATTGGGTTTGGTTTTCAAAAGACTAGGTTGCCAAATCTGAAATCGGGTTCTCTTTGCTCACACGAGGGAGGCAGCTGTATTTTAATCTAGCTATCATTTTGTCACGAGGGAGGTTGCCAAGTAATTATCTAGGCTCTTTACAATAGCAGACAACTTTATATTGTTTGTATTAGGGCCCGACCGATATGCTTTTTTGGGACCGATACAGATATAAAACCTTTAACAAAGGCCGATAGCCGATATAATGGCCGATAAATCTCCCTCACAAAAAAGAAATAAATACAAATGTTCTTAAGATTAAACCCTTCATTCTCTGCCTTTTTGATGCTAACTTATTTCTATATTACACACCAAAGAACTCTCAATAACCCACTAGGGTTTCCAAGTAATGCAAATAAGATTTATTTTGCAATCTCAAAAACAACAGAACACACAAACTCAGTCAGTAAAAAATCTAACATTCAAGTTTTTTGTTTTCTGAGTCTGTGGAGTTTTACACTTTTGTGTTTAGGTCCTTTCCAAAGCCGACAGTGTTAGAAAAATAAAAATAAGATATGTTAAATGACTAGTATGTGGCAATGTATAAGCCTTATGCAAAAAATAAGGCTGAAAAAATACAGTAGATTTATTCTGTTGTAGAGAGGAATGTTTATTTCTCGTATTACCGCCCCTACTCCTCTCCCAGCTAGGGGGAGGAGGGGGGACTCCCTGCACAGCGTTTCATTGCTTTGTTGCCAACCCCCCCTCGCCCGTCCTCAGCTGCGACAACGGTCGTGTGCCGCCAAAGCGCCGCCAAACGGGGACCGCCTTCATTCGTCGACCTTGTTATCCTATTCTATAGGCCACATGGGCCGGCGAAGTCCGCGCCGTGCAGCGATCATTTTGGCGTCTGCACTATTTTTTTCGCGAGCCGCGGGTGAACCACGTGAGTTTGAAAAGACTGCTGAAGAAGAGCGGAGGAAATTGTCTGAGAATATTCCAGAATGTCTACCAGAAAAAGGCCAGCAGAAAAAGGGGAAGCAGCGTGAGCTCTGCATAGAGCGTAATGCTGCAGCAGTTTTATTTTATTTTTTCAGGTTAACTTTTCAATACGAGGCCACGAGGCACACAATAAACTTAGGAAGCATGTTGAGGGGAAACATACTTTTGTCATTGCTTATTTTACCGTTCAACTTACCACTGAAACAACAAATATGCTTAAAACTGAAGATTTACCTCCTACTTCCTCATCACCTTCGTCTCTGCTTGACCAAATTGCTTCTGCTGCTCCGCTGCATGTGTGCTGTGACGGTGGCTCAACCCCCCGAGGAATGGAGCCACACAATATGAGTTCATAAAGCTGGCGCCATCTGCTGGATAGGTAGTGCTATATCGGCCATATCGGCCGTCTTTTTGGCCGATAGCCGATAGAGTTAATGACCCCAATATATCGGCCGATATATCGGTCGGGCCCTACTTTGTATCTCTAATGTAAAATATTACAGTTATTAGCTTTCTCTAAAGTTGGGAGTTTAATGGTTTGCAACGCAATGCATTATGGGACACTTTGCAGTCCCAAGTCCACAGATGCATTGTCGTTACAATGGGCAGAGCAAGAACATAACTAGGAACTTTAAGAAAACTCGCCATTATGCATGCTCATGGTTGGAACAGTCGTGGGCCATAGATGACGTTTCACAAGGACGTGCGTGCACTAGAATAGACAAGTGTGCATATTGAGAAACAGCCTAGGTTTCATTTTGGTCACATGACCAGGTCTGACATATTTTAAATTAGGTTCTGTTTGGGTTCTAACAAAAACCTGAGATGGAGACAAAAGATGAAAGGTGTGAGTGTGGGTGGTGTTAAATTATGGTTGTTGTTGGGTGGGGGGCGGTTTGGGAGCCTGATGTGTGACTGACCGGTCGCTCCTGTTTATGTCGAACTCCCTAAATCCAGCTGCTAAACTCCCGTTTTAACAGACTGACCATCAATAGAAGACTGGCTGTAAAACTAGGGATGGGTACCTTTGACATTTGAATCGATTCGGTACTCATTCCCGGTACCTAGGCATCGATACCGGTACTTAACGGTACCAAATTTTGATACTTTTGAGTGTTTAATATTTTAATTCTCTTTTATAATTAAATATATATTTTTCTCGATATATAACCATATTTGATAAATATCATGATAAATAACATTCAACTGTTTGTATTTTAACATCGTCCTTGTAGTTTTATAAGCTGATAATTAAACTGAAGCAAACATCTTTACTGTGAACTAAATTTACTGTGTATCTTCATTCCTTTTGCCGTCCTTTTTCTTTTGATTTTTCCTACTGGGAAGTTTGAATTTCCGAGGAGAAAGCGAACGCACCATTAGATGATAACAAAGGTGGCAATGGAAGCTAACATATCAAGCTAACGCTATCTTAAACAGTTTATTTAGCTGCTGGAGCAGATTAAAACGATGATGCCTCACACTTAGATCGTTCTCGCTGGTTTCATCTTCACCCAATCACCCGTCGCATTTAGTAAAGTGAAGCCAAACTTTAGAGCGCGTTCATGTTCTTCTAATCGGAAATTCAGAGTTCCGAGGAGAAAGTGAACACACCATTAGCGGAACGGAAACTAACATATCAAGCTAACGTTATCTTAAACATTTTATTTACCTACCGGAGCAAATTAAGATGAGGATGTCTCACTTAGATTGTTGTCGCTGGTTTCATCATCACCCAGTTACCCATCACATTTAGTGAAGTGGACCCAAGCTTTAGCGTGCGTTCTTTCTACCATGCTGCTCTGTTTACAACTCGCTCGCAGCGACCGACGACATAACGCTCTTGCGCATGCGCAGCTGTCTAGACAAGTTCTCGTTATGAAGGACGGGTACCGAAACGAGGCACCGTTTCAAATGACGTGAATCGGTGCTCAGTCGGTACTATGGAATTCGGTCGCTACGTTAAAAAGTACCGAATTCGGTACCCATCGCTATGTAAAACAGACTAAACTAAAATCTGCTGAGTTTATAAATGTACGGATGTAGAAATCGGTAAGCCTTTCTGTTTCCATTGGAGAGCAAACTCCAGTTTCATCTGGATCTAATCCTTTAGACCTTGGCTGATAGCCACACTGTTTTGCTCCAGCTCTTATTTCCCTATGCATGAGTGTGCACACAGACGTGTTTTATGCAGCATTTTCCAGCGAAGCCATGCTGCCTGGAACATACTGGAATGTGGTGTCACACCCTGTTGACATTTTTTGAGCAGCTAGGTCTTCATGTACGGGCTTGCAGAGGGGTAAAGAAAATAATTCAGCAAGAAGGCTGCACACTTTATTTCACACCTATAGGCTTCAATGAATTTCACATCCATCGCTGTTTATTTGATGGCGTTTAAAAGATGATGATGGTCATTAAACACAAACATTTTCCCTAATAATAAAAAGAAGATGAATAAAAACAAGGGCACTGCGTTTTCTGCCGTCTCCTCTGGCTGCCCAGGGGTGTCGTTTGTGTTTCAGCAGCATGTAAATCAGTGATGCGTGAAGTTTGAATATGTGAAGCAGGTGCAGGGCACTGGATACTCTAGGGAATAGGCAGATTTGTTTCATTGAGCTTTCTGTTCTTGACTTGTGTACAAATTGGCTACACCTGAAATAGCAGCATTTTGTCTTCTATAGTGTGAGTATTATCTCAACACAAAATCGGAGGCATTTGATTCGTCAGTTTGATTCCAAGATTTCCCGTCTGACAGGCGGGAGTCTTTCCTTACCAGATCAGAGTGAGGATGAAGGGAGTTGAGGGTCTGCTCTTTCCGCATACTGAGAGGAGGAAGCAGGATTTTCCCGGCTCCTTCCGTTTTTATTTGCTGCCGTCTAAACGGAAGCTACACACCAGCTGTCAGCAGGTTGACTTTTTATGGCAAAACTGCTGCTCCTCATAGGAGGTGTTGATCATCAGGAGGTGTTGGGAGAGCTAGTGTGATATTTAAAGTCTGAAACTAGGGCTGCAGCTATCGAATATTTTAGTATTCGAGTATTCTATCGAATTTTCCATTTATTAATCGAGTATTCTAGTGTTGTCTAGTTCCCTCAGTCCCAGCTGGTATTTATAGTTAATAAATATTTTATGGAACAACATTTGACTCTCATTTCATTCACATTTTAGGTTTGTATTAACCTCATCCTAGTCAAAATAACATCTAAAAATATTCAAATATAATGAGTAGAATTTAATCATTTCCTTAACGTGTTCAGTAGTAAGCTACTAGAAATGCTAACTTAATTTGTACTTGTAACAATGTACTTGTGGTATATTTATTTTATTATGTACGGGTTGGCAACATCATCTAATCTAAATTGTATTGAAATATAAAAGTGTAAGTAAATTATATGCTACAACGGCTTGCCATAGTTCTGCGGTGGATGGAGCAGACTCGTAGCGACAACCAGACGTTAGCTGCAGCAACTCTGCCCCACACCGCTGCAGACATCCACAAATAAATGGGATGACGGGGATTTATCTTCTGCTTTTAGCCATTCACAACGTCACGTATTTTCTGAACCGCACTTGCTCGTGAGAATGCTATACCGCTAGCTCAGCATTAGCATTTCTGCTCGTATTTTAACTCTTGATCTGAAACTTAGGTCCGTGTCTGCCTTTTGCAATGGTTTCTGTCTTTGCTGTTTTCTCTATTTTCCTCCACAGCACCTAGATCACCACATGGTGCTCCAGTAAATGTGTTCAGACTGTGGAGCACACATTTAGCGAAGCTTCGAATCAGTAAAAAATGAATCGAGGAATTTAATGAATCGAACCATTTGAATCATTTGATGATTTGTTTCAGCCCTATCTGAAACCTTTTCAACGTCTCATGGATAGCTGTACCCTATGTACAGTTACACGTCTTCCAGAAGGTGTGAGTGCTGCTGAACACATTCATGCTTCCTGCTTTACTGTTGCCCACAGTCCTGATCATGAATCTTTTATAATAAACTAGTACAGAAATGAGCTGCTGTCTACATTTCAAAGGTGAGAAACGATTTTAGTTAACATTTCTGATTGTCGCTCTGTTTCATGCAGGCTGATGTAATGATTTAAATTACGTGTTATTTAATAAGCCATGAGGCGTAGGATTCCATAGGAAATATGAAATCCACCTTACGGATCTGTGAGGTTATTTAAACCAGAAGATTGGACCTTTTTAATGCAGGGATTAGATAACCACTTCGTATTCACTCAGAGACAACAGAAGAGAGAGTCAAGTTTAAAAGTTAAGAATTTTATTACTAACAAATTAAACTAGACTGTTTTAAAACACTAAATGTATGGTGCAACTAAAGTGGATGAGACGGTGAATGGGATGACGCGTGATGTGGATCAGAACCAGCAAATCCGAAGAAGCGATTGGTTCTGATGGGAACTGAAGGTGATGTCTTCGCGTTATGCTTTGGTTAGGAGATTCATAAACACATTCGACGCCATTTGTCGGTCTACGTACCCTGAGCGGAAGTCCCCGTCTAGATCAGGAGGTGTAAGGGTCCAGCTTGACCTTATGGAGCCGGAGCCGGTAGAAGAAGCCACGGCAACCGACCACCCGTCTCGAGATACTTCCGGGTCGCGACAATTTGTTGGCGTCTGGTGAGACCCGGACCTGGTTCTTGATGGTTCAGCTTTTATTCTGAAAGGAACCGTTGCAGCAGTTGGAACAGCAACGAATTTTTCCAGCTTGTCGTTGATTCTTTCTTTGAAGAGGAAAGTTACGGATTGGCCACTCCGACAACTTCTCTAGAACGCTTTGAACTGGCGTTAAAGATGGCGTGGGCATAGTTTTATACTTCTGATGTTTTGGTTTATGGTTGAATGAAAAGATGACAGATTTACCAAACACCACGCCTCCGTCAGTTCTGGCAGATTGTGATTGGATCAGTAAAAGCATTGTGTCATCTCTTAACGCTACGTGAGATCAGTCCTAGTGGAACATTTAAAGTCATATTACTTATTATATTCTATAGGATTATAATAAAGTAATTAATATTTTGATTTCACAGATTGGTCACATCTTATTTATTGACCAACACTTTGATGGATTCACTTTATTAAAATAGAGTTCTTTGATTAATTAAAAGAAAAGTTCATTCTTCGTTCTTCTGTTGAGCTGAAAATTAGCAGGTTAGAAGAAATGCACGAGACCTTGAGACCATATCTCATGCAGACTAGTCCTGTGTCAGAGGAGAGGGAAAACAGTCATTTCATTCTGTTACACTGAACATAAGAGTCTCCTACACCTGTCTCCTGCAGTAGCTTCTAAAAGAAAACAGACAGTGAAACTCTAGGATGAGAAAATCGTGACAGATCTACGCCACACTGTCACTAACATTCATGGACTCACCCATCTTGGCTCACGACTGGGAAGGATGTTGTTGGTTTAGCATCCACGAAACAGCAGAGAACATCTCAGCTAGTAGAAGCTAACTGTTAGCATTAGCAACTGCACCACACAGCAGATGTCCTCCAGGCTTGTGTTATTTGCGGAGATAAAACATCGTTTCAGAGCAAACCGAGTCAGTGGCAGAGTTGCGTTGCTCTTTTCCAGTCAGAGGGGAGATGTCCGAATATCAGGAAACAAGGCTCCATGGGTGTGTCCGAATCCACGGACGGGATGCTTATGAGTACGGGTCCTCGCCAGTCTAGACCGCTAAAACCGGAACCCAGTGGCTCAGAATTCGGACAGTCTAGCCTTCACCTCTACGGTGGCCCTTAGGTCCCGTCACAGCCGTGGCGGCAGCTACACGCAAAGGAAAAATGCTAAAGCTAGCGAAAATCCAGCAGGAATATTAAGGAGCTTCAGCAGCTTCACGTCCATCAGCAGCGTTTGTTCACAACTGTTTTCAGGTAAAGTAACTTTGTTTATTCTAGAAGCTTCCAGGACTTACATGTTAACTTTAGATGGTTTCATGTAAGTTTTAAGCTACAGAATGAACTTGTTAAACGTACACAACACATTACTACAGAGTATTATCATGTAGGTAATTATTATAAACCAAATGCATTATAAATATTGAATGCAGTAGGATGTTTTCTAATGTAAATTGGACCTTAGAACTTCTTATTTTGCATCAAATGAGGGTAAAATGCTTTAAAAAACAGGCTTTTTAATAAAATAGCATTAAAGTGTTTTCAGTGTGCATTTGTTTATTCAACTTAAGCCTAATAATGATTAGATCTGTCCTAAAAATGTTAGTTAAATAAAAAATGCAGATAATTATTTCCTGCTGCTTTTCTTTAAACTGAACAGAACCAGTGTACTGCAGGTTATAGGTTTGTTTTACATTTTTCAATAAAAAACCTCTTTTTTAATCTACTACAGGTCAGCATGCACTGTGCTGCACATCTGCCTCTGTGCTGGTGAAGTTGTGGGTCTGCAGGATGAGCGTGAGGAAGATGTGTGTGGAGGAGGTCAGTGGTGCTCTGTCCTGGGGGAGGTACCAGCAGACCACCACTACTGTTAACAGGCAAGTCATTCACAGAGATGCAACAGCCGTCGTCTGAGGCAGCCCAGCAGGCCCTGTAGATGGACGATGGAGTGGACAGTGAGAGGAAGCGTCCCAAAGCTCTCTCTGCAGACCGTCCTGTATGATGTTCCTCTGACCAGAAACGTCCAGCCACGGGTCTGCTCCAGCCCTCCATCCACGTCTGGATCCTCCTGCAGCAGATCCAGCTGCACTGTTAAAGACTTCCTGCTCACTCAGTTTAAATAAATGATCCAGGAAGAGTCACTCAGGTTAATCTTGCTTTAACCGTACAAAACTGGTCCATACTGGTTTTGATCTGTAAATAATTGTAACCTATTATAAATAATCTTGTCTCCTTACCATCTTTTCATTTTCTGTTCATGTAACATGTTCAAAAACATCTGTAATAATAAAATTGGTGATAAAATCAATGACCAGAAAGAGTTATCAGTTAGTATTTGTTTTAATAAACATGTTCAAATATCAAACAGCTAAATAACACCAACATGATGACAGTAGAAGGCCTCTCTCCCAGGATGACCACCAGGTAAAGCCTCTCCTGACCCTGGACACCTGCAGTCCTACAGAGAAAATCAGACCACAGGTGACAAAAAGGCAATAAACACATTTTTACATTTATCCACATGAGAAGATAAAAATTATATTCTTCACACAAACTTTTTACTTCATTAAAACGTATCAGCTGTGTAAATCCCTGAATGTAGAACTACTTTTCACAGCAGAACTTCTGTGGTTGTGTGTGTAAACAGCTTCACTCTTCACCTCTAAGCTTAATAAAAACGCTTCTTTGCTCCGTTGTCTTTAAAACAAATGACAAGTTTAATTCGCTACACACACACACACACACACACACACACACACACACACACACACACACACACACACACACACACACACACACACACACACACACACACACACAGACACACACACACACACACGGGAGAAGCGTTGCTGCCTTTCACAGACACTTTTTCTGCACGTGCTGCAAACAGGATAGCCGTCTTCTATCAACTGTCCCTCGGCATTCTTCAAATATCCAAAAAATGCCCGTACTTCCCACTTTGTCTTCTTTGAGGGATAATAAATGTCCTGAGAGCTGCCGTCTCCTCCTTTTGCCGTTATTTCAGCTTTAGCATCAAGAAAGTTTTGGTTGTAAACAACAAAGTGCGCATGTGCCGCCGGCAACTTCAGCAGATGATACGGTGGCTGGTAAGGGTCACCGCGCCTACACCGCAGCCACGGTAATCCACTGTGATAATATATTGTTTGAAAAACAAGACGTTTATTATTATTGTCAACTTTTTTACCGGGGTTTACCGCTGCACTGGTTACCGTGACAACCCTAGTATGCTTTTATTTTTGTGTACTATGTCCTGTATCCGTACTCCATGATTTATTATACATAACATGATGTGACATTTAAATTTGTGATTGTTTTAACTATGTGAAGCACATTGGGCTATCGTTTTGTATGAAATGGGCTATATAATAATAATAAACTTGACACTTGATCACTTGGTTTTAGATCTGTTGAGTCTTGGTTTGCATCGTGATGGGTTTTATGCGGTTGCCATGTCTGTTTGCACATATCCATTTGAACTTTGTCGTCCACACATTTGGATGCTTTTTGTTGTTGCGGCCCGATCAGTCAGCCTAATGTTTGTCTCATAAATGGACAAAACAAATCAGTCGCTGCCTTCTGGTTTGTCATCCATTTTCACACGAACAGCACCACATGGTCAGAAATGATTCTGGAAAAAGCCCTTTGGTTCAGTGTTTTGTTTTTAATCTTCCTGACACGTATTACTGCTGCACACTAAGCTTTCACGAGTGCGTGCGTGCACAGACCATGCATGACTCAAAAATAATTTGGTTGCTTTTTGTTTATCAGACTGCAACAGTTGAAGATTTAGAAACATTTAACGCCTTACCTTCTTCTTCCCTTTAATTCTGTGCAGTAAGCCTCGGTAAATCAGATCTGGGTGTGCCTCCAAATGCACAAACCTCATTATCACTCCATTCCTCTGGAGAGCCACCATCCAGCTGATAGGTGGCACTTTTGTCTACATATCGTCTAACCACAGAGGAAAAGACTGCACCCACCTTGATAAAGTCAATGGGAGAACTGGGGGGGTAGGACGGGTGTTTCATTTCTCTCCCTTGGCAGCTCACACCCTGTGGGTGAAAGCCAACTCTGATTAGTCTAAACACCCCTGGTACCATCGGTTCTGCTCAGGGACTGACTTAACATTTCAGATACTCGCATATATGTTATCTTCACTGTGTGAAATGTAGCAAAACAAAGGGGGATGGTTGTGGGGACCAAGTGTAAAAGCAGGAGGGGTCACAAATAAAATACGTGTAGATTGAAATAAAAAAGTTAACAAATTTTAAATGCTGAGCTCACGAAAAGCATCAACTCCAGAGTGGTAGGGTGTCCTACCCCTCTCAGGGACACCGGTTCTGGAGCCAGAGCTGAGCAGTGAGGTGAGTCTGACTAAATCAAGCTGGAATCCCTCAACCTCTCACACCAACTCACGCTTTCCCCACCGGAGAGGTGACGTTCCCCGTAAGAGCCAGCTTGGTATGTGCTTCTGTAGCCGAGGATCGGATCACCAAGGTCGCCCCACCTTCGGCTACCGCCCAGCTTAAACATTCATGCCACACTAATTGAAAACCACTGGTGAAATGGAAGGCTTTAATTTATCAGGGATGCACAAAAAATCTGCATCACTATCGGTATCGGCAGATGTTGGTCACTTTTTTTAACATCTGTATTGGTCCGATAAATAAAACCGGGCCGATATTAACAACCGATATTTTTTCCATCTTATTTCCATTTGTTTATCAGTTTCAGAGGGTGAGGGGGCTGATGTGTATTTGTTTAGTCATGTGACAGTGATCGTAATCATCTCAGAAGCATAAATGTGTGTGTGGTGTGTGTGTACATAAGTAAAATCAGCTTTAGTAATTTTCATTCTATACAAAATCTGATGATTTCAGAAGCATTAAGCTTGGTTTATGCTTGACGCATTCACTTTCCGCGCGGTGATGTGGCTCGCGGCTGGAACGCGCTTCACAACTCGCAACGTTTATGGTTCATGCGGCTTGTCTCTGCGGTGAGCCAATATTCTCCCAAACTGAACGGGGCAGCATGGAGCTCTATGGCAAGCATCCAACACTACACCATAGTAGAAGTAGAAATTACTGTTTACAGCACTGCATTTCAGCATTTTTAACAGCGTTCTCGTCTTTTCCGACAGTGCGAGCTATTTCTCTCAAAGAATTATTAACAACATGTTGATCACAGTGATCTTTGAGAGCTGAATCATACAAATGTCTGTATTTAAGAACCTCTGCCGTACTAGTTCTTGCCGGTCCGCCATGTTTTTCCACGTCTGTCCGTCCGCTTGGTTAGAAATTTTCCGAGGTGCGCGTTGCGGAAATTCTGGGCCGTGCGGAGGTGCGGCGGAGGGGCGTGGTTGTTAAAATGACGCAAAATGACGCAACTTTTCCGCGCGGAGCCGTGCGGACCTCGCGGACGCGTCAAGCATAAACCAACCTTTAATGTCAGTATATCGATATCGGCAAATATCGGTTTTCGGTCATAACAGTGATCTTAATATTGAATGTCGATATCGGCCCAAAAATTTCATATCGCTGCATCAAAAAATAAATAAATAAAAAATCCACTCCAGACTGCTTGTTCGTGCGTCCTTTGCTCCACACGTATAAACGTCGGGATGTTTGGTTGCATCCCATCATGTTTCCCAGCAGAACCAGTGTCTTGAAGAATCTGGTTGCTCCAAACTGATCTGTGATAAACTCAAATACACTCTAATGGACTACATACAGGGCATCCGGAAAATGGATTCAATTCATTTTGCCCATGAAGTTCAACACACAACATCCCATAATAACGTGAAAAAGCTGTCTTTGAAGATGTTGCAAAAGTATTAAAAAAAAAAAAAAAACTGAGAAATAACATGAACATAAGTATTCACAGCCTTTGACGTGAAGCTCAGAATTGAAATGAGGTGCTTTCTGTTTCCGCTGATTATCCTTGAGGTGTTTCAGCAGATTACCTGGAGTCCACCTGTGGTAAATTAGGTTGATTGGACATGATGTGGAAAGGCACACACCTGTCTATGTAAGGCCCCTGGGTTGACAGTGCATGTCAGAGCACAAACCAAGCGTGAAGACAACCCTAACCCTAACCCTAACCCAGATGAACTGAGTGTAGACCTCCGAGACAGGATTGTCTTGGGGCACAAGGCTGGGGAAGGTTACAGAAAAATGTCTGCTGCTTTAAATGTTCCTGTGAGCACAGTGGCCTCCACCATCCATAAGTGGAAGAAGTTAGGAACCATCAAGACTCTTCCTAGAGCTGGCCGGCCTTCTAAGCTGATTGAACGGGGAGAAGGTCCTTGGTTAGGGAGGTGACCAATAACCTGATGACCACTTTGTCAGAGCTCCAGTGGTCCTCTTTGGAGAGAGGAGAACCTTCCAGAAGGACAACCATCTCTGCAGCAATCCACCAATCAGGCCTGTATGGTAGAGTGGCCAGACGGAAGCCTCTCCTTAGTAAAAGGCACATGGCAGCCCGCCTGGAGTTTGCTAAAAGGCACCTTAGGGACTCTCAGACCATGAGGAACAAAATCCTCTGGTTTGATGAGACAAAAATAGAACTCTTTGGAGTGAATGCCAGGCGTTAACGTTTGGAGAAAATTAGGCACCACTCATCACCAGGCCAATACCATCCCTAAAGTGAAGCATGGTGGTAGCAGCATCATGCTGTAGGGATGTTTTTCAGCGGCAGGAACTGGAAGACTAGACAGGATAGAGGGAAAGATTACCGCAACAATGTACAGCGACATCCTGGATGAAAACCTGCTCCAAAACGCTCTTGACCTCAGATTGGGGTGATGGTTCACCTTTCAGCAGGGCAATGACCCTAAGCACAAAGCAAAATATCGAAGGAGTGGCTACAGAACAACTCGGTCAATGTCCTCGAGTGGCCTAGCCAGAGCCCAGACCTGAACCCCATTGAACATCTCTGGAGAGATCTGAAAACGGCTGTGCACCTATGCTTTCCATCCCACCTGATGGAGCTCGAGAGGTGCTGCAAAGAGGAACGGGCAAAACTGCTCAAAGATCGGTGTGGCAGTCTTGTGGCATCATATTCAACACGACTAGCGGCTGTCATTGCTGCCTAAGGTGCATCAGCAAAGTACTGAGTAAAGGCACACATTCACTCTAAATCACATCTCATCTGATTCTCAGTAGTGTGTGTCTGCTGGTGCGTATGTGTGTGTTTGTGCTTCATATTCGTCCATTTGAAATGGTCTGTTCCTGTTTAGAACTGTGAAGGTAGAATAGGAGAACAGAGTTGACTGTTCCTTCAGGTTTCAGCCTTCAGTTTATTCTCCATGTGAGCAGCTTCTCCCAGCTGCCGTTTCCACTAATGACATTTCATTATTCATCTGTTTCCAGCTGGAGGGGCTGGTGTTTAATTCGAGGAAAGTCTAAAAAAGTTTGAACAATATCATCAGGAGGACTTGGCTGACCGTTGTATTTTTTTTCTTTCTCGTAGATCATCAGAAGCTGGAACGAGAAGCTCGGATCTGCCGTCTGCTTAAACATTCGAATATTGGTAATTATTACTAGTCCTTTTCAAATAAGCCCAAGTTATAGTTTGTTTAGTGTAAATTGGTGATCCTTAGCTTGGCGATGTTTGGAGAATATTTTGTTTGTGAAGAAGGGTTGAACGATTTAAAGGAAATATTCTTCTCCAAAATTTTCTGGCAGAAATAGTTTTCATTTGATGCGCAGTTTTCTGCTAATCCAGCTTCAGTATAATATTCATAATGTTATGTATTTACAAACATGACAGAAAAGGACACCAAACCATCAAAATATTAAAAGTTATTTCTCCAATAATGCAAGGATGTAAACTAAAGGTAAGAATAGCTTTCACAAACGTTTAATAACAATAAACCTGCATGCAGAGTTTTCCCAAAGTTAATTGACCAAGGAGAGCGGTTTGGATGGTTTTCTCACAAACAACATTCTAATGCCAAATGCTGACAAATTGTACATGCATGTTTGGTTTACAATACTACTGCAAAGTTTGTGGCATCAGAAAAATTCAGTTTTCCTTTACAGAAGGCAGGTTGTGCTCTCACGTCCACATGGCGTTATTACGCTAAATCCCGGTAAATAAGACTCCTCGTCTTACACTCGCACACATCGCTAGGTGAGGGACAGAAAATGAGCAAAAGCGACAGATGCCTGCCGTAGCGGGCCACATAAAGGAAAAATCGCCAAAAACAATCAAATGTGCTTTTGAACCTGGGAAAACCCTGGATGAGTAAAACAGGTCCTTGGTAGGTTAGGAACTCTGCAAACGCCCGAAGCTTTGAAGATGACGTGATTTAGTTGTTTAAAATCGCAATTTAGATCAGAAAAGCATTGATTGTTCGGCTCGACTGTATAGTCTAACTACTAAGTCCAGGAATGCAAATGAAAACTGTAATACAAGAGAGAGTGAGCAGCACCAAGTTCCTGGGTGTTCACATTACAGAGGATCTCTCCTGGACGAACAACACCATCGCATTGGCCAGGAAATCACAGCAGCGTCTCTTCTTCCTCCGCAAACTAAGAAGAGCAAGAGCACCAGCCCCCATCCTGTACACTTTCTACAGAGGCACCATCGAGAGCATCCTGTCGTGCGGCATCACTTTGTGGTTCGGAGCCTGCAACGTTTCCTGCATTAAAACCCTCCAACGTATACTGAGAGCAGCAGAGAAGGTCATTGGGGTCTCTCCCCCCTCCCTACCAGACATTTACAGCACCCGTCTCACAAAAAACGCCCTTTGCATTGCGGCTGATCCCACTCACCCAATGCAAAGCCTCTTCGAGCTGCTGCCGTCAGGGAGGAGACTGCGGAGTCTCAAGGCCAGGACCAACAGACTGAAGGACAGCTTTAACCATCAGGCAGTTAGGAAGCTAAACTCCCTCCCGGCTCTCCCCCCCTCCTCTCTTTTCCCCCACAGTCTCTCTGAACTTGGTTACTCTTTTTATACTAAATGTTTATTTTCTATCTAGCGAGAGTTTGAGAGTAACGTAATTTAAATTCTCTGTATGTCCTGTACATGTGGCAGAATGGACAATAAAACTGACTTTGACTTTGTTAGGAAACAGAATGTAGATCAGTAACAACAGTCCTGGTACACCTGTTCAAATCTTATCCTCAAGGCCTTTGTCTGTCTCTGTGTGCTGGGTGCACGGCTGCTTCTGCATTTTTCTGGAAACTGGAAACTGAAATTCACTTAAACGGATCTCGTCAACTGGTTTCTCAACGCGATTGATAAAACATTTTTCAACAATGAGAACGGGAGAACGGGCTCCCAGATGCCCCGCCGGGACAGACCCAGTTGGACACATCATGGACTCTTGGAAACAGTGGAACTTGATTTGTTTATCTCAGCTGTCTGTGGAGAACTCTGAAGACATGTGGATATTTGTGGTGTTGGTGTCAGGTTTCCTGCTCATCCTGGCTTACCGGAAAATTAACGAGCTGTCGAGGAATATTGGCCTGATCCCGGAGCTCAGAGATGGTTTGCACCGCGCTGTGAATTCACAGACTTAAATAATTGTCGAGATGAATCATAAGCTTGGGACTTTGGCGGAGATTCATTCTTTGGCACAAAAAGATGGATGCCATCAAGGAGAGAGTGGACGAATCAGCACGGATTGGACAGATTAACGCCCATTATTTGGATTTTGAGAGGTTGAGGACCAACAAACTGTAAGACAGAGAGGAAATTATCTCTGTCTGGCCCCAAAACAGTTTCTAATCAGAATCTGGCACCCTTGAGCCTGCAAGGCTCCAACGAACAACCCCCCCCACCCCCCCAAGAAGATATGTGGAATGTGCCGTCGCTATGGCAACTCAACTCTGTCTCCTTTCCCAGCCTGGGTGGGACTGCGGGAAGGCCGCTGAAGCGTCCAGGGTCACTGCAACCCTCCAACCCTCAACGCCCTCCCCCTATCCACACTGAGGTGACATGCGCTGCTTATCGTGGCTGCAGGAACTGAAGTGGGGATAGTCCCAACCCACCACCCCACCTAGTGGACACTTGTGTTGTTTGCAGAGTAAAGCTGCCCTCCTGGTGGGAGGGTAACTCTGAAGTGCCTTTTTTCCCTCCACCTGAACCAATCCTCATCTAACACGATCATGCGTGAATTAGTTTTTTTATCTCTCTATTAAGGTAGCGCGACTCAGGGTTGCGAATGACCACAGTCACCAATTCTTGCCATGTGTCTTGCCCATGTATGTTTGTCTGATCTCTGAATTGTGTGTACTGAAACTCTAATTTCCCCCTGGGATTAATAAAGTATCTTTGATTTTATTTAATTTGATTGATACCGATCACCAAGGGTGCTGAATCACCGATACCGATCACCAAGGGTGCTGAATCACCGATACCGATCACCAAGGGTGCTGAATCACCGATACCGATCACTAAGGGTGCTGAATCACCGATACCGATCACCAAGGGTGCCGACTCACTGATACCGATCACCAAGGGTGCTGAATCACCGATACCGACCACCAAGGGTGCTGAGTCACCGATACCGATCACCAAGGGTGCTGAATCACCGATACCGATCACCAAGGGTGCCGACTCACTGATACCGATCACCAAGGGTGCTGAATCACCGATACCGATCACCAAGGGTGCCGACTCACTGATACCGATCACCAAGGGTGCTGAATCACCGATACCGACCACCAAGGGTGCCGAGTCACTGATACCGATCACCAAGGGTGCTGAATCACCGATACCGACCACCAAGGGTGCTGAGTCACCGATACCGATCACCAAGGGTGCTGAATCACCAATAATGATCACATGGATTCATTGACATACATTTTCTATGTAGTGAGTGCAACAGATTAGATGACATAGGAAAGGATGAACAATAACATCTCTGCTGTATTAATTTAGACAAAAACATGATTTTCATGTTTAAGAGAAGAAAAAACTAAACCGCAGTTCTTTTAAAATCCTGTTTAATCAGCGGTGTAGACGCGTTTTAACGACCTTCCTCATTGGTTTACATCACTGTTTTAGTTCTTGTGATGCACCTCATGATTTTTACCCTGAGACGCTACATAAATGATCATTTTTCTTTTCACTCTCACAAAGTAAAGGTTTACTTTACATTTTTGTCGCCACGTGCATGCACAGTGTGAAGAAAGGGGGAAGGAGAAGTGATGCTGCACACCGGGTCTCTGCTGTCTACAAAGTATGAGCGATGGGATCGTCAAGCGTCATCGACTCTGAAAGGCGTAGATTGGATAACGCACAATGTCATAAAGCTTAGAGAATCTCTAACTGGTTTCCAGTGTTGTGCCCGAACGCGTTCATTGAACGATCATGCGTGACTTTGTATTTTTTTTTTTGTGAACGTGAACTGAACTCGTTCGTATTTTGCCTGACGAACGTAAAAGTGAGTGCGTTCGTCCTGGCGTGCGTGAACGAGTTTATGAATGTGTTCTAGCTCCAGATCTCCACGGAGCTTTTCCAGAGCTAAAGCCTAGCTAAAACATCCTGTTAACCACAGAGTTTATAAAAAGTAGAACCCGCAAATGCGCCAGACATTGGCAGTAGTGACGAACCTGTCCGAGATGACGTGGCCCAAAAAACACTACATGGTCACGAGCCAACTGACATTTCTTTGCCTTCAGTCGCAAGCCTGCTGATCTGATCCTTGAAAGCTCTTCGTCCAGCGCCACCACATGCTCACTAAAGGACTTACTGTAAATCAGTACGTCATCAAGGTATACCATACAGATCTGCCAGGGGAGGCCTTTAAGCACCAGCTCCATGACTCTCTGGAAGGTTGCTGGAGCATTGGTAAGACCCATTGGCATTGACCTAAACTGGTACAGCCCATGTCCAGTAGTGAAGGCAGTCTTTTCACGGTCTTCCTCAGCTACCTCAACTTGCCAGTAGCCATCTGAAAGATCTAATGTACTGAACTATGTGGCCCCGCTAGAGCATCCAAAGTGCCATCCAACCAGGGTAGGGGGTGGGAATCCTTCACTGTAACGGCATTTAGGTCCCTGTAGTCTACACAGAACATCCATGTATTATCCAGGGTCCACCTGCACAGGAACAACCATTTCACAGTATGGCAGAATAATGACATCTGTAGACATGGTTATATTGCAACATTTCGGGATGAAGTCTGCAGCATGTAACAGAGGAATGTCTATCCCTTTGAAGTGAACAACCCCCCCGGCCACATCTAGGACAGCCTGATATGCAAGCATGAAATCAAGACCCAAAAGAACTTTTTATGTAGCCCCCCTGACAATATGCACAGTCTGTTCTACGTAAACCTCACTCAAACAGATTGAAATGGTCATTGTTCAAGTGTGTCCAAGAGTTGTCCATTCACAGCATGAGCAAATGTGTAGTCAGCACCAAGTACACGTTTGCGTAGGGCAGGGATCGACGTCTTGAAGTCTTCCGAAATCAGTGAAACAGTCGAACCAGATTCAAGTAGAACAGCAACATCCATCCCCTCAATCAGTCCCTTTACATAGGATGTATGTTTGGACTCACCCATCGGTCTGCAGTCCATCGAAGCGACATCAGCCACAACTGATGAGCGCCCACTGTGACCCTCAGCGGGAGAAACTGGTGTCCAGGTCTCAACACCAGTTGGTAGTTTCCCTGGTTCCATCCAGCTGGAGAAGGAGAAGGCGAACGCCGAGAAGGGGATAGAAATCTCACACTCCTCCTCCACTGTGGTCCCTCACTGGGGCGTGGTCTCTGGGGGCTCCTGCTTCCCTGGCGGTTTGCAGGATTATCTGGTGAACCTCCATTCGATCCCCGTGAAGGAGCAAGCCATTCCTCGTTACGTCCATCCGAACGTCCTCCTCGAGAAGAGCGCCCTCTTCCGTGAAACTCCGGCTGGTGTGCCCTAGCAGTGGATCGGCAGCCATCTCCACCACAGTCGCACGAACACGGAAGACGCGGGTCCATGTATGCTCCACATTCTGGCAGACGAGCCCGTCTGTCCTCCTCCACACCGCGGCTTCGCGCCTTCATATCTATCACATCCATTTGTAATTTGTCCATCCTTGCAGTTAAACGCTCCACAGCACCAAGGAGAATCTTTGTGTCCTTATTATCACAGCCCCTCTCAGCGGTCCCAGCAGGAGAAAGTGCAGCCACCGTCACCGGGCCATTCGAGGAGAAGTTGCCGGTCTGCGTCCCTACGCCCAAGGCCAGCCTAGCCCGCTCACAACGTCCAGCAATAATCAGGGCCTCGTCTAGATCAGTAGCCCCCTGTTCGTGACATTTAGCACGGAGGCCTGGGTCCAGACCGGCGAGAAAACGCCTAAACTTTTCTCCATTTTGTGCCCCGGCGTCATACTCAGGAAACGCCTCTGTGACAAGCCTCGAAATATCAGCCGCATATGTCTCCAAACTCTCATTAGCCAGCCTAGGCCGAGCAGAAACACAGGTCTGAAAGTACAAGATGAACTGTTTCTGTCCAAATGCCTCATTTAACTTCTCTTTAGCATGGTCAAAGTCACCTTGCGTAGCTGCAGGGAGGCTGTCCCACAAAAGGAAAGCAGCCCCGTCCAGTCTAGTGGGCAAAAGAGCAGACAAAGTGGCGGTGTAGCTCCGTCTTCCCGCTCCTCGGGTTTGGGCGCGAACGGCAGCCTCAAACTGTTTAATCCAAGTAGCGAAGAGTTTACGACCGTCACCACAAAATGGCGCGGGCAGCTCCACTTTGACGTTACACACATTCTCAGTCCAAACTGGGCTCTGCTTGTCCTTGTCCGTACCGGTAAAAGAGCCTCCGAACATGGTCCTGCGTAGCCTTCTCACGAGCCACGTCCCGGGGGTAAACGTCGCCAAACACCGCTGCCACCAATGTAACGGGCGAGCTGTAGAGGTTCGAGCCCGTGGTCTCAGGACAAATAAGAGATGGTCGAAAAATACCTTTGGAGTACGGGAACACGTCTCCGTTTATTTGGAAGCTTCACTTGTTAACACCACAGCAGCCTGCGGATGAATGAAGGTCTACACAGAGAGTCTAGTGACTCCACCCTCCAGTCCGACAGTTCAAGGTTAACGGCACATGCGCACAACCCATCACCCGCTTACAATAGCATGGTAGCCTGCTAATATTAGCAAAAACAAGCTAAGACTGCTAAAAGCTAACTGACGTAAAGACATTCATGACTAACATTGAACATCTGTTGATGACAAACAAAAAACACCGGTGCCATTGATTGGCTCTGGTCTCCTGCGCGCCACTTTATTGTTTAATTTATGCTTAATTGTGGCAAAAACCCAAAAGTCTTTATTTAAAAGTACCTAAACCTCCCTCGTCTGCTGACTTGACACAGATAGCGTGGACAGCTTCCTCTGTAGGCGACGGTGGCACAGGAGTTAAGTGCTCGCCCCGTAATCGGAAGGTTGCAGGTTTGAGCCCCGCTCAGTTTGTCGCTGTCATTGTGTCCTTGGGCAAGACACTTAACCCACATTGCCTGCTGGTGGTGGTCGGAGGGACCGGTGGCACCTGTGCTCGGCAGCCTCGCCTCTGTCAGTGCGCCTCAGGGCAGCTGTGACTACATCGTAGCTCATCCCCACCAGTGTGTGGATGTGTGTGTGAATGGGTGAATGACTGATTGTGTTGTAAAGCGCCTTGAGGGGTTCCAGGACTCTAGAAGGCGCTACATCAAATACAGCCATTTATCTGTAAGAATCCGTTTGCTGGCTAATTCAGCGGTGTAGAGTCGGAGGCACTCGAAAGCATCCCAGCCCGCATCGACCAAACCAATCAATGGAAACGGGGCTGAAGCAGCAACAACTAAAGACTGTTGCTGGCTAGTGCTAGCCACAGCTCTGCTCGGCATCACCCCATCATTCATCAGGGCTCTCCCAGCCACTTGAGCCAGCTCCTCCAGGGGAATCCTTTTTTTTTTTCATCACAAATATGTTTTTGTTGACAAAAATGAAAATATCACTCAAGAAATGGAACAGGCGCTGCAGGATGAGAAAAGAGCCAATTGGTCTATTGAGGTGAATCGGAGCCAGTGAATGCTGATTCAGCTTGTTGGGCTGTTTTTACTTCACATCAAGAGTCTCAGAGGCAGTGGAGACGCTGCACAAAAATGCAAAAAGTCATTTTTGCATAATTGGTTGTCTTTAAACCTAAAAATGTGGTTAATTCATTAAGTAAATTCAAATTCTCCCTAATTTCCACTTGTTTTTTGTAAGTCAAAGCTGTGTCCTAAACAAACAAGGGTGTTGTAATCTCTGAGATGAAGGGTAGAGTAGATAAAACATCGGTAGCTAATTCTACAGGTGGTCTCCCTCCTTCAGATGGATCCTGGTGCTCATCTTCTCTTTACACGTCATCTCACGTCAAATCAAGATGATTTGGCTGTGCGACTAATTGGCTCAGTACCACCAGCAGTAGGCTTCTTTTCTGTATGCATTCATCATTTCCTGGTTCAGTCCAGTGGAAGAGACGGCCTGATTCCTAACATCCACGCTCATCCTGAGCAGCACTCTGCTCCCTCTACTCTGTTTTTAGTCGTGTGACATCTGGCAGCTAACTCCAAGGCCTTGGCATGTTATCTGCTGTAAAGTACAGTCAATCTGTGTTTAAAGGAGAGGGTGACATGGAAGTTAATTTAATTTGCTTTCCCAACCCATTCCCATTGTAAAATATCCTCTTGTCCCAATCCCAGAAAGCAAGGGAAAAATGCAATTCCCTCCCATCCAAATCCCAATAACATAATTCCCACTCCCTCCCAGTCCCAGCAGGTTTTTAGGTGTGGCGCTTCTAAACAAACGAAAACTATCTCACTGGTGTAGGGCGTTTCCGCTCCATCACTGAGAACTCCCAGAAAACTGTAAAACTTCAGACTTCCCCCTAATGTTACTGTTCCTTTGAGTCTCGCTGCCATCGACACATACATATGTGGATAATGGGTTTCCATAGGCTCCAATAACACGTTTTGGAAGAGAAATGGGAGGTGGCCACCACCGCCATTTTGACCGTGTCTTAGGTTCCGTCAAGCCCAGACAATTCCATAAAAGGGAAGAGAGGAGGAGCTTAGGGTGGGGCTGTAAGGCTGGGATCAACTGACGACACTCGGTCGAACTAGCTACAAGCTAACCTGAAGCTAACCCAAAGCTAACGCGGAGGTGGGAGCTTAGCTAATGGAGGTAGCAACCTAGCTACAACCGGAGTTAACTGTGCACAACACCAGAGCTTCTGAGTCAGAGATACGCCGGGCTGACCGCTGGGTCAAACCGGGTGGAACACAGAGGTCTCCGAGAGCTCCACAAGCCGGCAGCCGCACAGCAGACAAGCGCCGCTGCGGTCAGAGATGCGCAGAGCTGCCGCTGAGGAGCTTTTATTTATTTTTTATTTATATAGCGCCAAATCACGACAAGAGTCATCTCAAGGCACTTCACATAAAAAAAAAACATTTCAATTCAGGTCAGTTCATTAAGCCAATCAGAAAAAATGTTTCCTATATAAGGAACCCAGCAAATTGCATCAAGTCACTGACTAGTGTCAGTGACTTTACAGCAATCCTCATACTAAGCAAGCATAAAGCGACAGTGGAGAGGAAAACTCCCTTTTAACAAGAAGAAACCTCCAGAGGATCCTGGCTCAGTATAAGCAGCCATCCTCGATCCCCAGTGAGTCGTGGAGAAGACACGCACGCACGCACGCACACACACACACACGCACACACCATATATACCAAGTAGTGTTTCTATGGTTACATTGTGATTTCTTAGTAAAAAATTCTATTTAATGAGAGATAAATGTTATTGTATTTATTCTTGTGAATCTATAAACGGGTAAACTAGTAGTAGCACATTCAATGTCAAAGAGAGTAAAAAGTTATTATCAGGAGAGGGAGAATGTTTAAGTGGTTAGCAGCAGTGTGCTAGACGATGGCTTCCTCCATGAGGCCACCACAGCTCAGCAGAACATCACTGTAGCTTCTTCTGGGGAGAAAAACACTTCGAGAGAAAATAAAGTTAACAGCTGAAATAGCAGAAAATAATACAGTTAAAGAGCAGATTGCAGAAGAAAGCAGTAGCGTGTGAAAAGTGGTCAGTGTATCCTCCAGCAGTCTAAGCCTACAGCAGCAAAACTACAGAGATAACTCTGGATAACCTAGCCTTTTAGATGAAGGCATGTTGGAGGCAGGGCAAGGGAGAGCCGTCTTTACCGACTGTACACTCCACCTCCCTCTACTCCCCCACTTGTCCAGATCTAGTCTAACATCAGATTTTAACCATAGGCCCTATCAAATAAAAATGTTTTAAGCCTAGTCTTAAAAGTAGACAAGGTGTCTGCCTCACGGACTAAAGCTGGGAGCTGGTTCCACAGGAGAGAAGCCCGATAACTAAAAGATCTGTCTCCCATCCTAATTTTAGATATTCTGGGAACCACCAGTTTTTGTTGCATTCAGCTGATGGAGTTGTGACGACGCAAAGGCAGAACCTGACTCGGTGACCTGTTTAGGAGCTGATGGTAGTTTAGTCCGTTTTTGTAATTTCTTGGTACATTTGTTTAGTTGCTTTAGTTGTTTTTATCTTTTCAGGATGAATTTCTGCATCTTTAATCCAATAAATGGTTTCTTAGTGCTTATTTTACTATCATGATGCAGCTTTGCTATTGCAATGATAGCGGTCATGAACTGGAAATGGAAGCGTGCCACTTCCTATCACACTGACTGGTGTGTGTTGTATGTGCTGATGTGTCCGAGCGTAATTTAAGATGACAGATTTAGCTCCTATTGTCGTATGATCTATTAACCCGTCATCTGTCTTCCTCCGCAGTGCGACTCCATGACAGCATATCAGAGGAGGGATTCCACTATCTGGTCTTTGATTTGTAAGTGCTCCATTCTGGCATTCATGCGCTCATTCAAATCAACACTCTGCAGATCCTAAAGCCTGACAAACGCCAATCAGATGGCGAGTGACAGGTGCATCATGGGTAATCTCACAGTACACTTCTGTTTTATTTGTGTCGGCATGTGATAACTATCAGTACTTGTATGTTCTGTAGGAACGTGGTGAAATGAAACAGAAAAGAGTGTTGAGCAGAAGGATCGTGACCATCATGTGACCTTTAAGTGCTGGTGCAGGGTTTAAAGAGCCATCCGCTACCGCCAAGTCATTTGCTCATTACAGTAGTCTGATTTGAATTTGTTTTTAGTCAAACGCTGGGAATGAAACATTTATTAATTAGTGGGGCAACGACAGCTACAGTACTCATCTTTAACCTCCACCCGGAACCAAACTCATCTCCAGCTGCAGCTGCTCTGGACTGAAGTGGTTACTTTCTCCAAACCTCCCTCTTCTCCAACAGCCAGAGGTCTGGACACGAGTCAGACTTGAGCAGCAAAAACAAACGCACTACTTAAACTGGCAGTACTTAGTTTGGCATACAGGATAATTACTGAGAAATTCATATTGATTCATCTTAACCTGAGAATCAACCTGTGCTCTCACCAGAGTCACCTCCAACAGCAGCTGACTCGTTTTCATGTCCCAGTCTAAGACCAGGACCGACCGATGACTTGAAATCAGATCACAGAGTGTTTCAGGGAGACTAGATGGAAGGGATCTGAAGAGAAGATTCATTTCACTTGGAAGAAACTTGAAAACGGACTTGGACCTGGAAAAAATGACTTGTGAACATCTGAATCTGGGTGAAGCGACAGAAAAACAAACTTTTCTGTGCATCAGTTTCAGCCACACCACACCAAACCTTTCCAAGAATGGTCCGTAGGGATTCTGTTCAACTTGAAGTAGCAATGATGTCACGAAAGCTCCTAGTCAGGCTCAATGAGCCGCTGTAAGGATTCTGCTCCAGTTAAGCCTGGTTCATGCTTCTCCGTCAGCTCCGCAAGGGACAGACACGCACGGATTGACGGAAGCGTTTTGCTCTCATACTTCTCCGTCTCCTGGAGAGTGTTGCAAAGCAATTCCCCGGCAGGACACCAGAGGGCGTAGCGCTGTTCTGTGGTATCCTGTCATGTATCGGTCCAAGATCGTGTGTTAATATTGTGTTTTTTGTGTATATAAGAGACTTTTAACACGGACATATTTGTCTCTCATTCTCCCACGTCTTCATGGGCTCCCCACCTCTAAACCCACGTTTCCTGTCATTTCCGTCCACAAATAAAACGCTTGCTGCACATCTTTTCACTCCTCCAGTCACGGGAGGATAAAACATTCATATTTTTAGAGTTTTTTCGCGAGGTATTCTTCAAGCTGCTCCATGTCTGCCGCTAGTTATCCTCGGCTCTCTTTGCAATGGCGGCGCTGTAAACAACAGCGGCATCCTGACCAATCACAAGCTTGCGTAATCTGTCTCGTTCGACGGATGTTTAAAAAAGTGGGCTCGACTCCGTACGTACTTGCGTGCCCTACGCAAGGACGGATAATGGCATTGCGTGTCTCCGCACTGACGCAGACGGAGAAGCATAAATCAGGCTTTAGTCTGCAGTGACTTGAAATAAAGTTGCGTCTCCCAGCACCGCTTCTAAAGTGCTTCATCACACTGTGATAGGGACCAGGTGGGGCTTTTGGGTGCTTTACTGTGGTGGTTCACTTATTCATCTGATGGATTCTTCCATTCAGCAGGTCAGTTCTAGTTCTACGGCCCTGTGGAGTTCCTCAAGGGTCCATCTTAAGACCAGTTTAATTAAAATTGTACGTGCGTCCTTTAGATTAGACCTTCAGCAAATGCAATTTAAGTATCACACAATCAGCATTTCAGCTTTTAGTGTAAGACATGAAACTAAACTTTTGTTTTTATAGCCTTAACAGGTACTTATGTTTAACACAATTATTAGGGATGTGTATTGGTGAAATTATGGCGATACGATACGTATCACGATACAGGAGAGACAATACAATATATTGCGATACATTCAGTCAGACAATATTAGCGATTTTTAGACTAATTTTGTTATAGGAAAATTCAATAAACAGTCCAAACTGATGCACAACATGTTTAACTCGAGGTATCTTAACTATAATAGAGGGATACGCATTTCAATGGTGGAAACAAAACCCATTGCGACGGTGGCACAGGAGTTAAGTGCTTGCCCTGTAATCAGAATCAGTGTGCCCCAGGGCAGTTGTGGCTACAATGTGGCTCATCACCAAGGTGTGAATGGGTGAATGACTCATTGTGTTGTAAAGTGCCTTGGGGGGTTCCAGGACACTAGAAGGCACCATATCAAATCCAGGCTATTTGCCATTTACCATTGTACACTGCTGCCATCTAGCTGTCGGCATTTGAATTGCATGAAAACAAAAGAAAATACACAAATGTTTGCATGTAAATTCTTCCAAAAATTAAATACATGGCTTTTGAATATCAATATAATATTGCAGGGGGGAAAAATACCACAATATATTGCCATATCGATATTTGCTTACGTCCCTAATAATTATGCTTATATAAATGAAACCAGCAAACAAATATTAGTAATAATTCAATTATTTCTATTATAAATATGCAGCAGCTCTGGTTGTTTAAAAATGTTTCATAAATAGTTGCTTTATTGCACCTTGTCTCCGTTCTCTAGCTGCACTCGACCTTTTGGAGCACAGAAATGACCTTCTGCTGATGTTCTCCAGCATTGGCTCACTTTCCTTTCTCTCCCCTCAGAGTTACCGGAGGTGAGCTGTTTGAGGACATTGTTGCCAGAGAGTACTATAGTGAAGCTGATGCCAGGTCAGTGCTGACGTAGATGCATGGACTTACTGAGGAAGTGTGGGGTGAAATTCAATCGATTGGTCATGAAGGCATATTCAAGCTCAAACCTGCTAAATGTACCAACCTGATGTTAACAGTAACCATTCAGACAGCCATTGTTTCTAGCCTTTAATGTGCCTTCATGCCCAAGTTTGTCTTCAATTCCTTGGATTTTCTGCTTCTCTCCAGTTGATAAAAATCTATTCAAAACAGAATCTCTCCTGTTAGTTTTAAGTGAAACATTTTTAATCCGAACCATTTGGTTTCGTCTCTGAGGTTTCTACTTTCCTATTTTATTGAGCACCTCTTGAACGCGCTGTAACACAAACAGCCTGAGTGGTCGATTCTGTTTTGTTGTAGATTTAGTTCATCTGTAAATGTGTTTTAGAAGCTGATAAAAGGCATGGATCCTGTTTGTTTTTGCATCAATGTTTTGAGGGAACACTTTAATTGTCCACTTAATTTTACTATTATTTGCTCTTGTGGGTTCAAGCATCAGCCTTGGTTAGTTGGAAACGGGAGCAAAAGCTGCAACATCAACTCCTAAAAACATGCATTTTATGGGAATATGCAGCTTTTAGAAAAAAAAAATCACCACCTGGATTTAACTAAACAAACAGGTCGGAGCCTCCTGTTGGATAATTACTGCATGGGTGGTGATCTTAGCTGGCAACTGGAGCAGTACGTTTCTTCTCGTCTCTGAGAGCGGTATGGAGGTGGGGGATTTCGTAGTCGTGGGGCAGCCACATGGACCTCAAGGGACAAACCATCAACCCCGCTCAGTGGTCAACTTTCCTTGCGGGGTCACACCCATTAGGACAGTGAAAGGGTTAAACAAGGATCCTGGGTCATCTTCACAAATACAGTGTCAATTAGCGCTGGGCGATATGACGATTTTAGACCGTTTTACGATCTACACATCTGACGGTCTGTCATTTCTGAGAGACCTTTTTATCGCGATTCACAGCTCTGCTGTTGAATTTCTGCCTCTGAACGAAAAGGGAACTTACCTCCGGTGAATGATGCGCCTTTGTTTGACCCTTAACCAATCAGAGTGAGTCAAGGTAATATATTAGTGCCCCGCTTGTTTTCACCTGTGTGTGAACAAACATGGCTTCGGCCGCGGCTGAGAGCGACAACGAGGTTTTCTTTCCGAAGAGGAACGCCTCGTCCGTTATATGGAACTGGTTTGGTTTTTCCCCAGACGACAAAGAGCAGCGAAACGTCATTTACAAGTAGAGCGTCAAGGCAAGTGATGGCAACACCACAAACGTGTTTAATCACTTGAAAAGAAGGCATCCCAAACAATACAATGAGAGCCAGCTGGCAGCTAAAGCTAAAAAGCCTGCGGCTGCAGCGGCTAGTGCTTCTTCCAGGCAGCAAACGCTAACAGAAACACACAAAACTCCCTCCCTACGACAGAGACAGCAGACGATGGAACAGCGTGACAGATGCAGTGACGTACCGCTTGGTTAAAGATTTGTGTCCCGTGCCAACAGTAGGAACATGATAAAAACATTGGATCCGCGCTACGAGTTTTCCAGCCGCAAGTATTTTTCGAACACCGCCGTTCCACGCATGTACGCTGAATGCAAAGAGAGAGTTGCAGAAAATATTCAGAATGCGCAGTTTTTTGCTACCACAAGCGATCTCTGGTCCAGCCGCACATCAGAGCCGTATTTGAGCTTAACTATCCACTACATGAGCAACTGGGAGCTACATAGTATTTTGAACAAGTTAATGTTTGCACAATACGTTTGCAATTGACATGTTTGCACTTCAAATATGTTTACGATTTTAATTTATGTTAAGTTACTTGAAAAACGAGAAAAACAGATTTTTGTAATTGTTTCTCTCGGGGCTTTTATCATCTCTGGTGTGAGTTTAAAATATAAGTGTGTTAGCACTGTGCTGATTATCCCTAATATGAATAAATGTTTATTTATTCAATGTTTCTGTTCTTTAATACGAAATTAAAGTTATGCTATTCATGGATAAAAAATCGTGATAAAATCAAAATCATGATAAAATATTGGAAAAATCGTGATATTCTATTTTTGCCATATCGCCCAGCCCTAGTGTCAATTATTTTTGAGAGGGATCAGAACTTGTGACAATTTTTGTGGCTTTCTAAAAACTTCTGGCCGGGTGTTTGTTCAGATTAGTATCGATTCACTCAGTTTCACCGTTGAACTGAGCTGTACTTGTAAAAACTACAGCTTTACTTGTTGTGGTCTTAATAAATCAATAAAAGCAGCTCCCTGAATAAACCCGGCAAACCAGTCACTGAACTTAGTCAAACATGGGGTTAAGATCACCCTACTAGAGCCATGCACGGGCCTAAAATCTGAGCCCGTGTCCGGCCCGACCCGAGGAGGTGGAGCTCCAGCCCGACCCGGTCCGAAAAGGTTTTCAGGATTCTCTGGCCCGACCCGAGCCCAACTTTTTTTTAACCTTTCATAATGTTTTAGCGTGATAGAACGCTCAGCATTCTAATTATCTGTGAGAAGCGTTCTGCAGGGGAAAAAAAAAAAGAAAAAAAAGAAAAACAGCATCAATGCAGCTTTTTTTTCTAACAGAGCGTATTTTTCGAGCGGCAGATGAAATTTACGAACACTATATTAATTGGATGCGTTTGTAAATTAAATCTGCTCTGAAAAGGCGCTCTTGTGCAATTAGAAAAAAAAGCAGCATTCTAATTTTCTAACTGCAGAGCGGCAGATTAAATAAACGCCCCCAGTTAATAAAGCGTTTTTAAATTTAATCTGCCGCTCTGAAAATACGCTCTCCAGTTAGGAAAAACCAGCAATGAATGCTGTAATTTTTTAACTGCAGAGCGAATTTATTCACAGAAAAACAGAATGCTGCCATTTTCACGAGAATAAACGAATGTTTCTGACATCAAAGTGGACATAAAATGGCTTATTAGAATAGGGGCACATGTTTCAATCAGCAGTTTGAGAATTTGTTTATATCGGCGCGTTTATAAACCACACACACCTTAACTGAGCTAACGGGTGCCGGTGCGTGAGAAGCAGGCAGGTGCTGCTGCGTTCAAGTGTTTCAGTTTTTTTAATGAATTCAGTTAAAAATAAAGGCGCCCGGCCCGTGTCCGAGGTTATTACACAGTCGTTGGCCCGAAGCCCAGCCCTCAAGCCGTCGGGCCGGGCCGACCCGCAGGCCTAGGGCTTCAGTGCAGGGCTCTACACCCTACTGCAGGGGTACCAAGCTGTTCCCACAAGACGCGTCTTCTCAGTCCAGTGTTATTTCATATGTTGTGTTCGGTCGGCCTATTTTTGTTCCTTGTTCCCTTACGTTTTTTCCTTTTCCTCTCCCTTTTTGCTTCTGGGCTGCTCTCTCTCTCCTCCACAGTCACTGCATTCAGCAAATTCTAGAAAGTGTAAATCATTGTCACATAAACGGCATAGTGCACAGGGACCTAAAGGTTAGTGGGTGATGGTAACCGTAAACAGACTCTGGCCTGCCCATCCGTGGCCCCTTAGCCTGCTTCTTCACCAGCTGATAAACCTATTAACACTCTTCCCATCGCTGCCTCCTCCAAACCAGGAACCCCAGCAGCAGGATGCTGTGGGCCCACTGGCTGGAGATGGCAGGTGGTCTAGCACTAGTGAGACTGGTAGATGACATCATCTATCTCACCTGTATACCAGAGCAGAAAATGCATGTGACGTGTGTGAAGAGCTACGCTCTGACAGGTGACGCAGGAGACTGGGGGGGCTGAGGGAAGAGGATGTTGGGAGGTTCTAAGGGTCTTGGTATCTAAAGCTTTGTTATTGACTGTTTACGTTCAGTCCAGCAAAACGAGCGTCGTGTGATTTAAAAAAACAAATGTGCATGATTTATTATTTTGGAAACCAATAAAGAACAGCACATCTCCTTCCTTTAGCTCCTGCACCTCCGTCTCTCTGTCATGGTCCTGCCTCCAGTAACCAGGATCTAACATCGCTGTTGTTTTGACACATGGACACCGTTGGCTCCAGGGGACTGATGCAAAAGCGCCTGCACAGCAGCGTTTAGTCCAAGGCTAGTTTAGTAAATGTGACCTCTGGGTTGGCAAGACGTCCTCTTGTTAGTTTCACTTTTGTCACATGATCAGGTGTTCAAGTGTCAAAACAAGCACTCAGCCACAGCTAGTGAGCGGTAGCTTGTCACTAACCCGACGCCCCCTGGTGTTTGCATGCAGTCATTGCATTCAGCAGATCCTAGAGGCTGTTCTTCACTGCCACCAGATGGGCGTGGTTCACCGTGACCTCAAGGTAAGTGGGCACACGTTAAGGATCAGGATCAGGATCAGGATCAAACACTCCTCTGTTCATATTCCTGGTTTCAGTCACACACCGGTTCTGAGATGTTTCTAGCCTCTACCCAAATGTAACACATTAGTTTCTTATGCTTTATTTCTTCTGAGTTTTTTTAAGTAAAGTTATATAATAAAATACATGTTTTTTGATGCATTAAGGGTTTGGGTGGTGTGCTGCCTTTTCTCACTCTGATGTGTTCACAACGCTCAGATTTGCCATCCAAATGAACTAACTGGGTGTGTCTTGGAGTTTGGCTCACTTTCAGCAATAATAAGGCTGTTTTTGCATGTGATGAATGCAGCACCTCTGTTCTTTTGACTTTGCTGTTGCTAAGCAACTGTCATGGCTCAGCGCTTAAGCTCAAAGACAAACATATACTAGGAAAACAAATGGGCAACTTTAGCCGATGCATGGTGGAACGCAGCCGTGTTGTGTTTGTGTGACTACATCTACACACAGAGCCGGATTAAATAAATGGACTACACTAGGCAGGCTGCATTTTTTAGCCCCCCCTCCATCGATGTTATTTAATGAATTGAAATCTCAAACTTACCAAAGTTACTAATAAAAGTTCATTCACATTTTACATAGCCTAGTCTTTGTTACAAATTGGTTGTTTGTAAGCCGAAATAAGTCATGTCCTGTATGTTAAACATTCTATCAGACAATGTTTTGATATTAATAATTCATACGTCATTACACAGCTGTATTAAATGCTAATACATTATCCTCATCTTATCTATTGGGAGTGTCATTGTCAAGGTGGTAGTACCAGTAAATAACCACTAGGTGTCATTAAACTATGTAAACAGAGCAAATATGTTTCTCTTATTTGCTCTGTTTACATTTAATCACTACATTTAATTAAGAAGATTTTCTGCAAAATACAATAGCTTACAAAATTTATAAATGTTGACAAATTAATCACATGATGGTGGAAAGACATTCAATCAATTAAATCAAAGATACTTTATTAATCCCAGAGGGAAATTAGAGTTTCAATACACGCATTTCAGAGATCAGGCATACACGGGCAAGACACATGACAAGAATTGGTGACTGTGGTAATTCGCAACCCTGAGTCGTGCTACCTTAATAGAGATAAGAGGGTTACATGAGGATTGGTTCAGGCGGAGGGAAAAAAAGGCACTTCAGAGTTACCCTCCACTGGGAGGGCATTTTTGCTCTGCAAAAAAACACCTCAGACAGATATGAAACAGACTTCAGACAACACAACATAAGTGTCCACTAGGTGGGGTGGTGGGTTGGGGCTATCCCCACTTCAGTTCCTGCAGCCACGATAGAAGCAGCGCATGTCACCTCAGTGTGGATAGGGGGAGGAGCATTGAGGGTTGGAGGGTTGCAGTGACCCTGGAACGTTTCAGCGGCCTTCCCGCAGTCCTGCCCAGGCTAGCAAAGGAGACAGAGTTGAGTTGCCATAGCGACGGTACATTCCACATATGTTCTGAGGGAGGAGTTTTCGTTGTAGCCTTGCTGGCTCAAGGGCGCCAGATTCCGATTAGAAATTGTTTTGGGGCCAGACAGATAATTTTCTCTGTCTTACGGTTTGTTGGTCCTCAACCTCTCAAAATCCCAATAATGGACATTAATCTATCCCAATCCGTGCTGATTCGTCCACTCTCTCCTTGATGGCATCCATCTTTTGTGCCAATGAATGAATCTCGGCCAAAGTCCCAAGCTTACAATTCATCTCGACAATTATGTGAGTCTGTGAATTCCCAGCACGGTGCAAACCATCTCTGAGCTCCAGGATCAGGCCAGTATTCCTTGACAGCTCGTTAATTTTCCGGTAAGCCAGGTAGCCTCCAAGGCCAATCAGCAGGAAACCTGACACCAACACCACGATTGCCTTTCACAACTCATCATTGTGATCTGTACTCACTCGTTAACTTGCCATCCCTCCATTCCTGCAGGATGTTACATCGGTATCAGTTTATATACAAGACTAACCCTAACCCTCATTACTTATCACTTCCAGCAACCAGCACCATTTACGTTCCAGTACCTTAAGCCTCAGTTCTCCTAGTACCTGCTATGCCACTCTAATCTAGTTTAATCTAGTCTACATCTTCTGCATCCTTGATGGAAAGAAGGGAAAGACACACGATGATCCACTCCCAGGAATCCAAAATGTATCCAACCAGGTGCGTTCCGTGCAGGAATATGGGAGCTCCCTTCTCCGTTCTGAATGTTGTAAAAAATTCATCAATGTTGTTCTGTGACCAGTTGACCAGATCCATCATTTTAAAATATAATTCCAGGAAGAATCCACAAATTTTCTCTCTGAAAAGACAGGACAAAGAGCCTTGGGAAGATGAGGGGCAGGAGCAAAAACAAAAGTGTCTGCTCGCTTCGAGAAAAAAAAAACTCTTTAGCACCTTTATTGTAAGAGTGGTATGTTTTTTAAAGCTAATCTTTAGAGAAACTGGCAGTTAGTGGGTGTTTTGCCTAAATGTAGCTGTTAGTTGGCAGGATGTGCATGTGTGGCAACAAAAAAGCCTTCTGACAGTGTGTTGACATTGTTCGAAGTAGGTAGAATAAAAGTCAGACGAAGGCAGATTGAGTGGCAGTGATAGAATAACTGGCTCCAGGGTAGATCTGATAGTGTTACAAATCAGTCCACATTAAAAAAAAAAGTGTTCCAACAAAGGAAAACCAGCCACTGTGGCCTGATCAGAGCTCACCTCTGCTTCTGGGTAGAGCGCAGTGTAGTCAAGGAGACGATAAACTGCTGAAAAGTGAAGACTGATGCCAGTCAGGAAGTTCACGCTGGAACTTCAGAAACACAAACTGAAATTGTTGGCAAATAAAGATAAGAATCCATGCTGCCACATCCTTGGTGGAGACATGGCTCAGATTCACCATGGAAAAATCTTCATCTAAATGATGTTCTTCGGGAAACTTGAAGTCTCACGTTAACGTGCATACTAACCCCGGGTTTCCACGGGAGCCGTCAGCAGCACGTTACTGCAGCAGCACGTCTTGCTCGCGTAAGCTGCTGCTTGGCCCTTCCCACGAGACGCGAAGCAGCAGGGGAGCAGCTGTCACCGACCGAGCACGAAGTCACACGAGTGACTTCGTCAGTAAACACAACAACAAGCAGGAGAAAACTAGCCTAGTGAACTAGACCAAATTCTTGCTTTGCAAAGAATGGTCTAGGCATGCTCCATTGGAACCTCCGCAGCTCCTACCAGGACTCTGGCTAGCCAATCACAACTCTCTAGAGGGGTTTCAAACACATAAAGAGCTGTGATTGGTCCATAATGGTGGGCCAATCATAGTGCTCTATCTGCTTAGTGAACAAATCACAGAGCTTTATCCGCTTTGTGGGCCAATCAGGGCACTCTATATGCCTGGTGGGTGGGATGATGCAACAGAGTGAAACAAGAGTATGTCACATTCATTGTCCAGTGGAATGCGGAGATCATTTGAAAGACAACGGTAGAACCCGCCCCACAACCGAGAGCCGTCAATGGAGCATGGCCAGACTAAATAATACATTTATTTAGTCTGGCTTGCCAGGCTAGGAGAAAACTACATCATAGTTTGTGTTTTATGTTCTGTCCGTTTTATAATCGCCAATACGGACCTGAAAAACAAAGGAGACTGTTAGCTAGGTGATAAATTCTCACGGGGACGCACAGTTAGTAACTTTTTTTTTAAAAGTAAAGCAACCGGAAGGCAGTACGTTCTTTATTCTGAAAATCTCAGGAGCTTCTTTCCATTTCCGCGTCCGATTTCCTGTCTTTCCTTTCCCCAAAAATGTCGAACTTGACCCGTTTCAGAGGCGTCGCACGTAGAAAATAGAACCGGCGCGTAAAGGCCGCGACATGCTGCTCCTGAGACGCGGCCGACTCGCGCCGCTGACGGCTCCGGTGGAAAAGGTTCTGTTGACCACAGCGGTTCCTATCAGCAGCTGTGACGTGCTGCTGCAGTAACGTGCTGCTGACGGCTCCCGTGGAAAGCCGGGGTAACTGAACTTGGTGTACCCTACACTGGGTGTTCCTTATGGCCCTTTTCAGCAAATATTGTTCTGATGCGCTGCATTCTATTTTCTCAAATTACTTGAGGAGTAACATGCAGACTTCGAGGTAAATGGACTATTTTCTATCGCACCTTAGTGCATCACTCAGACTCATCCAAGGCAAATCTGAGTTGGATCTGCTGCTGACATCTGGGCAGTCCCTCTTGTTGAGTCCATTTCTCAACAGGAGCATCACTAAGTTTTGGTTTTGACATTATGGCTAGTCACTGGAAAAAAAAAAGATCTCTGCTTATCCAGGGTCTGGTGGCGTTGGTAACACTAGGACTCATCTCTGTTTTTCTTTACTTGCCAAGTATCCTCCGAGTATGTGTGAACACAGGCCTGGGATCAGCTCGTTGTGGTTCTCTTGGGTTTTGTTTGCATTAACTAAAGGAGGCCAAAGACTCCTCATTTCAGTTTAGCTTTTGTAACATCCCTTCTCCTCCTCATCTTCATTAGCAGAAATAGTAAAGCTGTCGATGTTGACCATTGACCGAAAGGGATTTGGAATAATGTTTGTGACTGAAACAAGTCTGTTGGCCTGAAGAGCGGAAATCAAATTTAAGCAAAAATAAAGACGTTACTGGTTCAGACATTGCTGCAGCTCTTCCCTCCTTAGAATAAATATGTGTAATGGAGCCTGAAACTTTGCAGAACACCTGTCAGGTCACCTATGACCACCCTGACCAAATGACTCCATGACTGATGAAGATCTGGAAGCTTCACAAAAGACAACACACCTTCGTGTGCTGTTTCTCTGGATGCAGTCACACTACAGATGGGCCTCTTAAGTGTTGTAACAGCTATTTGGCAAGACTCAAAAAAGTCTGTTTGAATTAGTGTCACAGATCTGCCGTCACTCTGTTCACTAGGATTTGAGTTTCTAAGAGAAAACAACTGCCTCTTACTGATTATGTACACTTTAAAGAGTTCCATGTGAAGAGTCGCTGTGCATTGATTTCCTTACATCTTGAAGGTTAATTTCAAGAGTGTATTCTCAAATGTTTGAGCACAATGGGAGTGTGTTATAGTACCAAATACTGATTGGTACCACAGAAACCCAATTTGTGTCTTTAGGATACCGACACATTTCAGCAGCAATGATTTTTTCACTTCAGGCACTCGAGGAGTGCAGACGCTTCCCTCTTTCGCTCCCTTATCTTTTTTTTCCCAAGGCTTTTTGTCCTGTCTGCCCACAGAGCACTTCTCTGCATTTCTGCTGAAAAACTCTATTTTTGTTACTAACCATGGATTTGATAAACTGGTCATTCAATGCGATTGATAAGATTTTTTCAACAATGAGAACGGAGCAGGGGGCACCCACATGTCCACAGGGGACACACCCGGTCGGATATATTTTGGATTCCTGGAAGGAGTGGAAGATCATATGCCTCTCCCAGCTGTCCATTGAGGACATCGAAGACGTGTGGATATTTGGTCTGATGATCACTGGATTTCTCCTGATTGGAGTGAGAGGATATCTGGTTTTCTGGAAATTTGGGAAGACGGGAGCGATTGGAGGGTGACCCGCACCCACGGAAAGCACAGTCTGTGAGGAGACTTCTCAGACTGGGACGTTACTCGAGGTGAATCGTAAGCTGGACAATGTTTTAGCTGCGATACCGGCATTAGTGTGCAAAATGGATGTCATCTCAGAGAGAGTCACTGGATGGTATGGACAAGTTTAAAACCCAAAATTGGCTTCACTGAAGGACTGGAAATGATCAGTTTAAAGACTGAAGGCAGAGAGGAAAATTATCTCAGCCTGACCCAAACAAATTCTTGTTATCTGAATCTGACGCCTTGGTAGCCTTGAGCTGCAAGTAACCAAAGCCCCCACGAAGGAATGCAGACAGATGCTGTGAAAACCTGATCTACCCTCTGCCTTCAGATTGGTGGATTTCAGCCTGGCGAGGTCATCAGCTGGAGGAATCAATGTGGTCTTCGCTTCTCCCAAGATCTCCCTCCCACCTGTGACTGTACAGTAGATGAGCGCCGTAGATGGCTGCTCTCGCTGGGGAAAACAGGATCCCAGCCCCCCCCCCCCCTCCTATTGGAGTCTCATGTTATGTTGTGTTGTCTGAAGTCTGTTGCATTTCTGTTTGAGGTGTTTTTTTTTTCATAGCAAAGCTGCCCTCCCAGTGGAGGGTCACTCTGAAGTGCCTTTTTTTCCCCTCCACCTGAACCAATCCTCATGTAACCCTCTTATTCAATTCAGTTTAATTTTTTTTATATAGCGCCAAATCACAACAAGAGTCGTCTCAAGGCACTTCACATAATAAACATTCCAATTCAGGTCAGTTCATTAAGCCAATCAGAAATAATGTTTCCTATATAAGGAACCCAGCAAATTGCATCAAGTCACTGACTAGTGTCAGAGTCTTTACAGCAATCCTCATACTAAGCAAGCATAAAGTGACAGTGGAGAGGAGAACTCCCTTTTAACAGGAAGAAACCTCCAGAGAATCCTGGCTCAGTATAAGCAGCCATCCTACACGACTCACTGGGGATCGAGAAGACAGAGCAGGTGCATGCACGCGCACACACACACACACACACACACACACACACACACACACACACACACACACACACACACACACACACACACAGACACACAAAGACAAAGTAATGTGTCTATAGTTATATTGTGATTTCTTAGTAAATATTCTATTTGGCGAGAGATAAACTTTATTGTATTTATCCTAGTGGATCTATAATTGAACGGGTATACTAGTAGTAGCACATCCAACGTCAAGGAAAGCAAAAAGTTATTATCAGGAGAGGGAGAATGTTTTAGTGGTTAGCAGCAGTGTGCTAGACGATGGCCTCCTCCATGAGGCCACCACAGCTCAGCAGAACGTCATTGTAGCTTCTTCTGGGAGAAAAACACTTGGAGAGAAAATAAAGTTAACAGCTGAAATTGCAGAAAATAATACAGTTAAAGAGCAGATTGTAGAAGAAAGCAGTAGAGTGTGAAAAGTGGTCAGTGTATCCTCCAGCAGTCTAAGCCTATAGCAGCATAACTACAGAGAAAACTCTGGATAATCTATCCTATTTAGATGGAGGCATGTTGGAGGCAAGGCAAGGGAGAGCCGTCTTTACCGACTGTACACTCCACCTCCCTCTACCCCCCCACTTGTCCAGATTTAGGCTAACATCAGATTTTAACCATAGGCCCTATCAAATAAAAATGTTTTAAGCCTAGTCTTAAAAGTAGACAAGGTGTCTGCCTCACGGACTAAAGCTGGGAGCTGGTTCCACAGGAGAGGAGCTTGATAACTAAAAGATCTGCCTCCCATCCTAATTTTAGATATTCTGGGAACCACTAGTAAACCTGCAGTCTGAGAGCGAAGTGCTCGGTTAGGAACGTAGAACAATCAGATCACTGATGTATGATGGAGCTTGATTATTAAGAGCTTCATATGTGAGAAGAAGGATCTTAAAATCTATTCTGAATTTAACAGGTGGCCAATGTAGGGAAGCTAAGACAGGAGAGAGATGATCTCTCTTTTTAATTCTCATCAGAACTCTAGCTGCAGCATTTTGGACAAGCTGAAGACTTTTAACTACATTCTCTGGACTTCCTGAGAGTAATGGATTACAGTAATCCAGTCTTGATGTAATAAATGCATGAACTAGTTTTTCAGCATCACTCCTGGAAAGGATGCTTCTAATCTTAGCAATATTCCGAAGGTGGAAAAAGGAAATCCTGCAAACCTGTTTAACCTGGGATTTGAATGTCCTGGTCAAAGATAACACCAAGGTTCCTTACTTTGTTCTCGGAGATCAATGTAATGCCATTCAGGTCAGGTGATTGACTAAGCAATTTCCTTTTCTGGATTTCTGGTCCAAAGATGAGAACTTCCGTCTTGTCTTGATTTAAAAGCAAAAAGTTTAGAGTCATCCAATGTTTTATGTCCTCAAGACAAGCCTGTAATCTACCCAACCGATTAGGTTCATCAGGGTTAATGGATAAATATAGCTGAGTATCGTCAGCATAACAGTGGAAGTTTATCCCATGCTGTCTAATGATTTTACCAATCGGGAGCATATATATAGTAAAAATAATTGGTCCAAGCACTGAACCCTGTGGTACTCCACAAGTAATCCTAAAGTATGAAGACGATTTGTCAGTTACATTTGCAAAATGAAATCTGTCAGACAGGTAGGGTTTAAACCAGCCTAGCGCTGTTCCTTTGATCCCTACAACATGTTCAAGTCTTCCTACAAGAACATTGTGATCAACTGTGTCAAAGGCAGCACTGAGATCTAACAAGACTAGAACAGACACAAGATTCTTATCTGAGGCCATGAGAATATCATTTGTAACTCTCACTAATGCAGCTTCAGTGCTGTGATACTCTCTAATACCAGACTGAAATTCCTCAGAGCATTGGTGTTTAAATGCTCACATACTTGGATGGCCACTATTTTCTCCAGGACTTTGGATAAAAATGGAAGGTTAGATATTGGTCTATAATTCATTGGTTCATCTGGATCCAGAGAAGGCTTCTTAAGTGAAGGTTTGATTACAGCAACCTTAAAATCCTGTGGTACATACCCATTTACTGAGGATAGATTGATTATATCTAGAATGGGGGCAGTAACCAAAGGAAATGCTTCTTTAAATAATTTGGTTGGGATTGGATCCAAAATGCAAGTTGAAGGTTTAGATGAAGCTAATATTTTTGATAACTCTGAAAGCTCAACTGGATCAAAACGGTTCAAACACAGATGAGGTTCTACAGTTACCTCTGATGCTGCCTCACTTACTGAGGAAGAAGAAATCGCATTAGGGAGGATGCTAAAGATTTTGTTTCTAATAGAATTAATTTTACTTGTAAAAAATCCCATGAAGTCATTGCTGCTGAGGGCTAAGGGAATAGATGGCTCAGAGCTATGATTCTGTGTAAGTTTAGCAACTGTACTGAAAATAAATTTAGGATTATGCTTATTCTCCTCAATTAATGCTTATCTCTATTAAGGTAGCACAACTCGGGTTGCGAATGACCACAGTCACCAATTCTTGTCATGTGTCTTGCCCATGTATGTCTGATCTCTGAATTGTGTGTACTGAAACTCTAATTTCCCTCTGGGATTAATAAAGTATTGATTGATTGATTGAATATACAAGTGCACGTTTGTCGTTAAAATTCTGTCTTCCACAATAAAACTTTTACTACAAACACTTAAGAACTATTTTAAGATTTAACAATTCAGCATTATCTAATGTTATTCCTTCAGTGGCAATTAATCTTGTAACAAATACACTTCCATCTTCCCAACAACTTCAGCTAGCTCCTCAAGGAGAATCCTAAGGCGTTTCCTGGCCAGCCATGAGACATAGTCCCTCCAGAGTGTCCTGGGTCTTCTCCCGGTTGGCCAGGAGGCATCTTAACTAGAAGCCCAAGCCACCTCAACTGGCTCCTCGTAATCTGGAGGAGCAGCGGGTCTACTCCGAGCCCTTCCCGGATGACCGAGCTTCTCACCCTATCTGTAAGGGAGAGCCCAGCCACCCTGCAGAGAAAACTCATTTTGGCTGCTTGTATCTGTAGTCTCATTCTTTTGGTCACTACCCAAAGCTCGTGACCATAGGTGAGGCTAGGAGTGTAGATTGGCTAGTAAATCAAGAGCTTTGCCTTTTGGCTCAGCTCTCGTCACCACAGTGGGTCACCAAGGGACGTGGCCGAACACCATCTCCAAATCCACAAAACACAAATAGATTGGTTGGGCGAACTCCCACGCACCCTCCAAAACCCCCTAAAGATAGAGAGCTGGTCCAGTGTTCCACAGCCAGGACGAAAACCACATTGCTCTTCCTGAACCTGAAGTTCTACAATCCGTCGGACCCTCCTCTCCACAATCCCTGAATGGACTTTTATAAGGGAGGCTCAGAAGTGTAATCCCCCTGTAGTTGGAGCACATCCTGCGGTCCCCCTTTTAAAATAGGGGGACCGCCACCCCGGTCTGCCTGTACAGTGGAACTGCCCCTGATGTCCACGCGATATTGCAGATCCCAACAACATCCAGAGCCTTAAGGAACTCTAAGCAAGAGCTGTTTGAGCACCTCAGTGACCTCAGCACCAGAGACTGAAGAGCCCAACCTAAAGTCAACGGACTCTGCTTCCTCACTGGAAGACATGCTGGTGGGATTGAGTATTTCTAAGTACTCCACCCACCGATCTGCAACGTCCTGAGTTGAGGTCAGCAACACACCATCCTCAATATAAATCGTGTTGGTAGGCACTGCCTTCCCCTCCTGAGGCACAGGATGGTGGACCAGAATCTCCTCGAAGCCGTACGGAAGTCTTGCTCGATGGCTTCACCGAACTCCTCTCATGCTCTGGGTTTTTCCTCTGTGACCACCTGGGCCGCATTCCTTTTGGTCTGTGGAGTCCAACAGGACAAAAAAACCCGATATGACTCTTTCTTCAGCTAGGGTTGGGCATCGAGCATCGATTGGAACCGGTTCCAACAGTTCATTTTTCCCGGAATCGTTCAAAGTTTTTTATTTCAATTCCTAGTTTCGAGTCCTAGAATGCCGACCGGAAGAGGATTCCGCGGCCGATCTCCGTGAAAAATAAACGTGATCTGCATATTGTGATAAACGTTTTTCAGAGTTGACCACACCAGCTGTCTGTGTGTAGCACGAGTCCCCCCACCTGGCGCGCAGCTGCCAAATATAAACAAACGTGTCTGCCGAACCTTTACTCCGTAATGTAAACTTTAACTCCTGCAGCGTAGAGGAAACTTGTGAAAAGACGTCAACACGGTGGATTTAATAGAAGCTTTAAAGAACAAACTCTGGATGGTGTGAGGTGTGTTTGTCTCACTGAAGAAATAAAAACACACACAGAGCGTCAGCAGTCAGACGCAGCCAGCTAGATTTAAGTTTCACTTTCTGTTTGGACTGAATGCTGCTGCAGCATGGAGGTGTAGTTCTCAGTCATCCTGGACATGATCATCCTGAGAGTTTTGGCCGAAAACAGCTGGACGTTTCTGGATATGTTGGAGACATTTAGCCTCTCATCCCAGAGGCTTCTGCCAGACTTTGGTTGTGGTCAGAAACAAACACACTGGTTGTGCTGCAAGTCCTTTTCTTTTTTTTCTCCAAAACATGTTTTTGTCAAAGTGAAGGTGATGTTGTTGTTCATAGAGTTAAAATTCATGTTGAAGTTGAGATTATTTCATCAAGTAGGACCTGTGGTTAGCTGGCTCATGTAAAACATGTCATGTCTTGAAAGAATCGGAATCGGGAATCGATAGGAACCGGAATCGAAACAAGGAATTGGAATCAGAATCGAAATCGTTCAAAATCAAACGATGCCCAACCCTAGTGACGGCATCCCTAGCAGTCAGTATCCACCAGCGAGTTGGGGGATTGCCATGGGAAGGGGGACCCACGTCTCCTCTTTGGGCTGTGCCCAGCCAGGCTTCATCGGCGAAAGCCCGGCCACCAGGTGCTCGCCTATGTGTCCCCCCTCCAGGCCTTGCTCCAGAGGGGGGCCCTGGTGACCCGCAGTCTGATCAAGGGAATATTTCATTTGTATTGTTCGTCATGAGGGGTCTATGGGCTGTTTGCCATGGGTGACCCTGCCAAAGGCGTAAAGCCTCAGACAGCTTAGCTCCTAGGATCATTGGGGCACTAAAACCCCTCCACCATGATAAGGTGGCAGCCCGGGGAGGAAGCCCAGACTTATGCAACTGATCGGATTAATACCAGTAACAATGTCACATAATTATTTTGAGTGTGGTCATAATGTTTTGACTTTCAGTTCAAATAGACCACAAGTGTTCCTGGGATTTGAAATGTTGGAACAGTCGTTTCCACGTGGAGCCCGTAGTTGAGTGTAATTGTTTTGTAATGTGAACAGAAGTGTCTGTGATCAGATGAACCTCATTCTTTAGTTATTTGGACTCATTTTCTGCCTGGGACCACCAGAGAAACTGCTTAATATCCTGCTGCTTTGAACACGAGTCGCTGTCCACCTTTCCCTGTTTGAGTCCGTTTTTACTCCAGCCTACCAGTGTTTCACCTGCTGCATGGGTGGTAGAGTAATGGTTCCTGATGCAAATGAAACATGGTTCCCTCTGAGTCTGCAGTGGCTTGAGCTGGACTCTGACTCTGACGCGGCTTCTTTGGTAAACTTTCACTGAGCTTCTGAGCCTTTTGGACTCCCAAACACCAATGCCATCTTGTTTTGTGTTACTAAACCTCCTGTAGTTTCACATACTAACTAGTAGCCTAACAATTCTACACATTTAAGCCATTTTAACTTTATCATCACTATGCTGACAAGTCTTTGTTGTTCTAATTCAAGCCAGAGAATCTGCTCCTAGCCAGCAAGTTGAAGGGGGCAGCGGTTAAGCTGGCAGATTTTGGTCTGGCTATAGAGGTGCAGGGAGACCAGCAGGCATGGTTCGGTAAGTACACACAACTGTGGTTGTTGATTTTTTCCCCACTTGTTGTACCAACTGACCCTGGTTATTCTACCTTTTAGAAGTAATTGAAAGAAGCTGAGCCTGGTGTGTTCCCCTTATCCACAGCTCAGCAGCATTTTACTTTCCTGGATGAGATTATGGAGCAAGATTTGATTTCTTTTTGGGGTTTTCTGAGTCATTGTGTTATTGATGTTTGAGTTTATTTGATAGATCATGGTTGGGTGTGCGTGCGAGGGCTTTTAAGTTTGAAAATGTGGCTTAAATTCGTGTTTGTCAGGTTCTGTGACCTCATGTCCCCAGCTCCAATGTCCTTCCCTTCCATCCGTCCACCTGTGTTTCCTTGTGTCTCCTGTCTCATTTGTATGTATTTAGCTCCATTCTGTTTATCTTCCACCTCTGATATGTCCCAGTTTATTGTCTCCTCCCCTAGTTGTGATGTAGATCCCCGGTGAAATCAGTTGTCCTCAGTTATCCTTAGAATTGTTTCAGTTCTCAGTGGTTTTTGTTCTTTTGTTAAATAATTTTACTTGCTTTTGTTAAGCCTTCTAGCGTCATCTTAGTTTACTATACTCCGTATTTTAGTTAGTTGCCTCCTGTTTTCTGTGTTTTGTCTCCTCATTCTGCTCATTGGTCACACCTGCCTCCCATTCAGTAATCACCGTTCAACACACTCATTCCCTGTTCCTGCTGTGTGTTAATACCCCGGTCCTGTCTCATCTGGTGTGTGTTAATACCCCGGTCCTATCTCGTCTGGTGTGTGTTAATACCCCGGTCCTATCTCGTCTGGTGTGTGTTAATACCCCGGTCCTATCTCGTCTGGTGTGTGTTAATACCCCGGTCCTATCTCGTCTGGTGTGTTTTAATACCCCGGTCCTATCTCGTCTGGTGTGTGTTAATACCCCGGTCCTGTCTCGTCTGGTGTGTGTTAATACCCCGGTCCTGTCTCGTCTGGTGTGTGTTAATACCCCGGTCCTATCTCGTCTGGTGTGTGTTAATACCCTGGTCCTATCTCGTCTGGTGTGTGTTAATACCCCGATCCTATCTCGTCTGGTGTGTGTTAATACCCCGGTCCTATCTCGTCTGGTGTGTGTTTATACCCCGGTCCTGTCTCGTCTGGTGTGTGTTAATACCCCGGTCCTATCTCGTCTGGTGTGTGTTTATACCCCGGTCCTGTCTCATCTGGTGTGTGTTAATACCCCGGTCCTATCTCGTCTGGTGTGTGTTTATACCCCGGTCCTGTCTCGTCTGGTGTGTGTTAATACCCCGGTCCTGTCTCGTCTGGTGTGTGTTAATACCCCGGTCCTGTCTCGTCTGGTGTGTGTTAATACCCCGGTCCTATCTCGTCTGGTGTGTGTTAATACCCCGGTCCTGTCTCGTCTGGTGTGTGTTAATACCCCGGTCCTATCTCGTCTGGTGTGTGTTAATACCCCGGTCCTATCTCGTCTGGTGTGTGTTAATACCCCGGTCCTGTCTCGTCTGGTGTGTGTTAATACCCCGGTCCTGTCTCGTCTGGTGTGTGTTAATACCCCGGTCCTATCTCGTCTGGTGTGTGTTAATACCCCGGTCCTATCTCGTCTGGTGTGTGTTAATACCCCGATCCTATCTCGTCTGGTGTGTGTTAATACCCCGGTCCTATCTCGTCTGGTGTGTGTTAATACCCCGGTCCTATCTCGTCTGGTGTGTGTTAATACCCCGGTCCTGTCTCGTCTGGTGTGTGTTAATACCCCGGTCCTGTCTCGTCTGGTGTGTGTTAATACCCCGGTCCTATCTCGTCTGGTGTGTGTTTATACCCCGGTCCTGTCTCGTCTGGTGTGTGTTTATACCCCGGTCCTATCTCGTCTGGTGTGTGTTTATACCCCGGTCCTGTCTCGTCTGGTGTGTGTTAATACCCCGGTCCTATCTCGTCTGGTGTGTGTTTATACCCCGGTCCTATCTCGTCTGGTGTGTGTTTATACCCCGGTCCTGTCTCGTCTGGTGTGTGTTAATACCCCGGTCCTGTCTCGTCTGGTGTGTGTTAATACCCCGGTCCTATCTCGTCTGGTGTGTGTTAATACCCCGGTCCTGTCTCGTCTGGTGTGTGTTAATACCCCGGTCCTATCTCGTCTGGTGTGTGTTAATACCCCGGTCCTATCTCGTCTGGTGTGTTTTAATACCCCGGTCCTATCTCGTCTGGTGTGTGTTAATACCCCGGTCCTGTCTCGTCTGGTGTGTGTTAATACCCCGGTCCTATCTCGTCTGGTGTGTGTTAATACCCCGGTCCTGTCTCGTCTGGTGTGTGTTAATACCCCGGTCCTATCTCGTCTGGTGTGTGTTAATACCCCGGTCCTATCTCGTCTGGTGTGTGTTAATACCCCGATCCTATCTCGTCTGGTGTGTGTTAATACCCCGGTCCTATCTCGTCTGGTGTGTGTTTATACCCCGGTCCTGTCTCGTCTGGTGTGTGTTAATACCCCGGTCCTATCTCGTCTGGTGTGTGTTTATACCCCGGTCCTGTCTCATCTGGTGTGTGTTAATACCCCGGTCCTATCTCGTCTGGTGTGTGTTTATACCCCGGTCCTGTCTCGTCTGGTGTGTGTTAATACCCCGGTCCTGTCTCGTCTGGTGTGTGTTAATACCCCGGTCCTGTCTCGTCTGGTGTGTGTTAATACCCCGGTCCTATCTCGTCTGGTGTGTGTTAATACCCCGGTCCTGTCTCGTCTGGTGTGTGTTAATACCCCGGTCCTATCTCGTCTGGTGTGTGTTAATACCCCGGTCCTATCTCGTCTGGTGTGTGTTAATACCCCGGTCCTGTCTCGTCTGGTGTGTGTTAATACCCCGGTCCTGTCTCGTCTGGTGTGTGTTAATACCCCGGTCCTATCTCGTCTGGTGTGTGTTAATACCCCGGTCCTATCTCGTCTGGTGTGTGTTAATACCCCGATCCTATCTCGTCTGGTGTGTGTTAATACCCCGGTCCTATCTCGTCTGGTGTGTGTTAATACCCCGGTCCTATCTCGTCTGGTGTGTGTTAATACCCCGGTCCTGTCTCGTCTGGTGTGTGTTAATACCCCGGTCCTGTCTCGTCTGGTGTGTGTTAATACCCCGGTCCTATCTCGTCTGGTGTGTGTTTATACCCCGGTCCTGTCTCGTCTGGTGTGTGTTTATACCCCGGTCCTATCTCGTCTGGTGTGTGTTTATACCCCGGTCCTGTCTCGTCTGGTGTGTGTTAATACCCCGGTCCTATCTCGTCTGGTGTGTGTTTATACCCCGGTCCTATCTCGTCTGGTGTGTGTTTATACCCCGGTCCTGTCTCGTCTGGTGTGTGTTAATACCCCGGTCCTGTCTCGTCTGGTGTGTGTTAATACCCCGGTCCTGTCTCGTCTGGTGTGTGTTAATACCCCGGTCCTGTCACGTCTGGTGTGTGTTAATACCCCGGTCCTGTCTCGTCTGGTGTGTGTTTATACCCCGGTCCTGTCTCGTCTGGTGTGTGTTTATACCCCGGTCCTGTCTCGTCTGGTGTGTGTTAATACCCCGGTCCTGTCTCGTCTGGTGTGTGTTTATACCCCGGTCCTATCTCGTCTGGTGTGTGTTTATACCCCGGTCCTGTCTCGTCTGGTGTGTGTTTATACCCCGGTCCTGTCTCGTCTGGTGTGTGTTTATACCCCGGTCCTATCTCGTCTGGTGTGTGTTAATACCCCGGTCCTATCTCGTCTGGTGTGTGTTTATACCCCGGTCCTGTCTCGTCTGGTGTGTGTTTATACCCCGGTCGGTCCTGTCTCGTCTGGTTGTTGGTCCGGTGTGTGTTTGCTACCTGTGTATACTTCTTGTGCTTGTTTCCTGTGTTGGCTCTCTGAGCCGTTTTGGTCTCCCCACTTGAGGATTATTCCTCAAGCCGCTTCCTGGATTTCTGCACTTGGGTCTTACCAAACAACTACTTATCGTGACAATTTAACCATGCCACAGGGTGTGCTATCCACCTCTCTAAAACGTTTCCACACTAGAGCCAGAGTTTATAAGTTTTTCTCTGCAAATCAAAAAATCAGCTTGGAAATGGACGTATTTCACCTTTCTTTCCTGATTTAACTCCGGAAATATTCTCTGTTGCTGATAAATTCAAGCTCTTAACCCCGTCTCCTCTCAGTGATTCTAGTTTATAATGTAACTAAATCTTGTTATTTTCTTGTGTGAGAATTGTTTTCTGGTCTGGAGGAACCAGGTGTCTCTGCTCTTGGCTCTCCTCTCCAGTTGGATTTGGCTGCACAGCAGAACTATTTCTCTCTGTGTATTATTCCCAGGAGACCAGAGAAATAATTAGTTTAACTCCCAAAGTAGCATCCTGTATCTGGAACCAGTTCACTCGGTCTTCTGACTTCACTTCTAATTGTGTGTCGTCTCATTGCCAAAGGGTCTGGTGTAACATTGAGGCTGTGAGGGAACTAGGCAGAGATAGGCCACCTACCTACAGAGCCCAGCAGGGGAAATCATTTTGAGACCTTAAGCAATCCGTTGCCTCAGTTTAGTAAATTGTGCGCTTTGATTGTAATCAGTGACCAACAAAAGCGTCATGAGCGTGCACCAGACAGGTGGCACGGATCCCGTGGACTGCACCTTTAATCCAACTAAACCGATTTAGAATTAGGTTTTAAAAGGAACCCAGGTTACAAAACCTTGTGGTTCTTAAAAGATAAATGTTAGTATCTGTTATACTAAAGTGGTGTAAAAAACCTTGTTAATGTCTTTATTTTTATAAAATTTCTAAAAATAGTTTTACTCGTAGGTCGCCATTGTTGTTAGTGTCGCAATGCACTCTGGGTAGTGACGTCATATGGTTGTACCTCGGTTGCACCTGCAGCTTTGGGACCCTGTAGGGACTGTTCAGCGACATCAACATGTCATCTGTTCAGCCTTTTCAGTTTGAACCAGAGCGAAACATTAACGAGGACATCACTGACCGTGTTTCACAAAACAAGCGTCAACATGAGGAGCAAGAAGGGCGGGATGAAGCAAGAGCAGGACAAAATCGGTGGTGTGTGTGTGACAAATGCGTCTCCATGGTAACCGGGACGGAGAGTGTGATAGGAGACCAGAGGTTCCATCTTTGAAAAGGAATGTGATTATTGGTATTATGTATGACTGAGTTAAAGACAAAATGTGTTGGGGCATTCTTGGAAGCCGGAGGGATTGGCCATCCTTCCTGTTAAAGGGACTTTACGGAGTTTTGAATTTTTATGCTCGTGATTGCCCCCTCTGGCCAAAAGCGTAACGGCAGCTTCAATAGGAGGCTCGTGCACAAGGCGTGCATGCTGTACGTGCACACTCCTCAACGAAAATAACAGCTGAGATGAAGCTTTGTGAGCTGACAGTCCCGTGTGTGTGTGTGTGGGGGGGGGGGGGGGGGGGGGGGACAGAGGACAGGAGAACGTGCAGCTAATTAATTAAATAATTTGCTTCTGTACCTTTCTCTTCAGCACAGCCGACAAAGGTTTATGATGGGTCAGTCCTCCTGCATGCTCAGATCATTCCCTTCCCTTGCTTGAAAAATTGTTCCAAAATGAAAGTTGAACCCACATCTTTTTTATCTGTGAATTCAATGCCGTTCGGCGAGTCTCAAATAAGAATTTGGGCATCTTACTGTAAAAAATATACCATTAATGTAAAAAAAATATACCATTAACACTCACATCCAATCTTCAAGCCCACACTGTGTTGTACGGACTCAGACAACACATTTACAAGCTTGTGCATTTTGACACATATTAATCGTGAAAATAGTTTCAAAAATCAGATGTGTGAGAGGGAAGCTGTGCAATTGTAATAAAAAAGTTGAGCGTGTGCAGAAACAGATCTGTACACTTGTGTTTACAGACTTGTAGTTGAAAATGTCCCACACAACTATTTTATTTCACATGCATGTGAGTGTTTCTTACAGGTACACATTTAGCTTTACAGGTTTACGGGTGTTGGTGTACAGCTCCTCACACTGTACTGCACACACACACACACACACACACACTGTTTTCAAGCACCCATCATGTAGTACGAATACACACAACAGATCTACAACTTTGTGCTTTTTGAAACAGAATGACCTTCATACGAAATTTTACTAGGTGAGCTAAATCACCAGTGGCATCTTCTGTATCTGTAACATTTATATCCTTGATGACAGCTGAAGCAACGTTCAAAGAACGGTTCGGAGGGCGATGCCTGAGCGTGAACGCGCATGAAGCAGCCTGCTCGACCCGAGCATCTCTCTTTTTCTGTGATTTTACAGAAAAACAGGCAATCACAGTAAAAATGCCAGGGCTCATTCTACAGGACCAGGGCATTGCAGGAGAACGTATGAAGAAGACATTTATTATTTCTATACATGTTTTGGCTGTCACACTTCCATAATGCCCCTTTAAGAATGGAGTAAGAATGTCAACTATATTTAATCACTGTGTTTGCTTAAATTATGAGTTAATCCTTAAGATATGATTTGAGAGTATGCGCTCACCTCTTCCTGGTTTGTCTCCGTAGAAGGGCGGGGCGGCAAAGGGAGGTGCAAACCCAAAGTTCTGCTTAAAAGCTCTTGGAGCCTACCATTTAGAGATGGAGGAGTGAGGCTTAGAGAAGTTATGTTAAATTTGGTTTACTTGGTTGATTAACTTTAGATTTGTTTAAGTTTAATGAATTGTATTTGTGTAAATATTTACTGGTACCATTTTAATGTCTTTGTGTTAGGTTTATGTAAATATTGTTTGGTTTTTGTTTCCTGATTACCCTTTTCTTGGTCTCTTCCCGTAATCGCAGAGGTTATAAAGGCAGCAAGCTGTTGTAGAGAGGGAGATTGGTTGTTTCTGGGTTCGTGTGACATGGTGCTTCAATAAAGCAATCTCAACCTTACTCATTGTTTTCTCTCTGAACTGGAGCCTCCGCCAGTCAAAGACTGACAGAGTGCACACATCTGTGTCAGCAGAAGTTAACCGTAAGCTATCGGGTGATCAAACTTATTCAATTATGAATGACTAAGGAGAATTTTAGCATCCAGAGCTGCCGTGTGCTTTATAGATGATTCGGATATTCAGTGAAACGACTTGAAGCATGTTTGCAGATATTATATATGTGGAGAACACTGTGTTGCTGCACTTCTTGTTTTACTGACGGGAGAGGTGAATGTTCAGCTTCATCTGTGACGAGTGGCATGTCCGATGTTTCGCTGAACGTAACAGAAGCGGCAGCTGCAGGAGCGGGTTGTCGGCTCAGGAGAGCGTCCAGCGTCTCTTGTCTCTCCAAGGATGTTTAGGCTCTTTGTGTGGGAAAATGGTCGGTAAAGCATTTAGTTTCCACCTTTTCTCATACCCAGCCGCTCTGGTGAGCTCTTTAAGTATTTGCGGTCGACTATAAGCCTCAAAAGCATCAGGAGAAAGATGTTGGGAACACAGCCGCGGATCTTTGGGAAGTTGTGTTCGTCCACAGGCATCTTCCCATTGCTTTCTCCTCTTCTTGCCAGTGGGAAAGCTGTGTAAACTCACATCACTCCACTTGTTGCCCTCTGACTGGAAATTACATCCAAAAGCAGCACAATGTGGCATTTTACTTAATGTTTATGTATTTAGCAGACGCTTTTGTCCAAAGCGACTTACAAGTGATAATCGGCGTGCTGCCCTTGAGGCTAACAACAACAATAACAACAACAACATTGACATCAGTCATGGAGAGGAGGGAACAAGGAGTGGACGGTAGAGGGGGGGGGGGGGGTGCAGGGAGGGTGCTAGTTTAGAAGATGCTCTCTGAAGAGCAGGGTCTTCAGGAGTTTCTTGAAAATTGAAAAGGAAGCCCCTGTTCTGGTAGTGCTTGGAAGGTCATTCCACATTTGTGGAACGATGCATGAGAAGAGTCTGGATTGTCCTGAGCGTGGTGTAGGCACTGCTAGCCGACGATCCTGTGATGACCGGAGCGGCCGGGCCGAGACGTAAGCCTTTGCAAGAGGATTCAGGTAGATGGGAGCCGTACCATCTCGGACTTTGTATGCTAGTGTTAGCCATTTGAATTTGATGCCTGCTGCTAGCGGTAGCCAGTGGAGCTCAATGAACAGAGGAGTGACGTGTGCTCTTTTTGACTGATTGAAGACCAGACACGCCGCTGCGTTCTGGACCATTTGAAGAGGTCTCACAGTACAGGCTGGAAGACCAGTTAGAAGGGCGTTGCAGTAGTCGAGGCGGGAGATGACAGTAGATTGCACCAGGAGCTGGGTGGCATGTTGTGTTAGGTATGGTCTGATCTTTCGTATGTTATACAGCGCAAAGCGGCATGAACGAGCAACAGAGGCAACATGATCTTTAAGGGCAGGCGTTCATAAATCACAACACCCAGATTTCCAACTGCCTTTGAAGGAACCAGAGATAGGAAGTCATTTTGGATTGAGATATTGTGCTGTATGGATGGTTTTGCTGGGATGACAAGTAGTTCAGTTTTAGAGAGGTTGAGTTGGAGATGGTGGGATTTCATCCATTTTGATATGTCAGAGAGACAGTTTGATATTCGTGCAGAAACAGTGTGGTCGTCCAGTGGAAATGACAGATAGAGCTGGGTGTCGTCTGCATAGCAGTGGTAGGAGAAGCCATGTGATCGAATGATCTCACCCAGTGAGGTGGTGTATATGGCAAAGAGAAGAGGTCCTAGTTCAGAGCCCTGGGGGACTCCTGTGGCAAGATGGTGCACGTTAGAGGGTTGTCCAAGCCAAGATACACTGAATGATCGTCCTGTGAGGTATGATTCAAACCAGGTGTGTGCTTTCTCTGTGATGCCCATGCTAGAGTGTGGACAAAAGGAAGCCATGGTTGACAGTGTCAAATGCTGCCGATAAGTCGAGCAGGATAAGCACTGAGGATTTGCCTGTCGCTCTAGCTTCTTTTAAGGATTCAGTCACTGTTAACAGAGCAGTTTCAGTGGACACTTAATTATTAATACGGTGAGCACGTAAACAAACACTAGCGTCAATAGCTATTCTTCCATGCAACCAATGTACGTCATCGCCCCCAGAGTGTATTGCGTGTGGAAAACATGGCGTCCTACGTATGTCCAAAAATGTACTAAATATTATAGATTTATAAATAAACAGCAGTATTTTGTGTGTTTCTAACAACATAGTTTGGTACAACAGAAAACTTGTGGCTTTTTAGGGCACACACGTTGTTACAGCTGTTGCTGTTTTGTCCCAGAAAGCTGACTCTGCAGAGGACAGTCAGTGCATTGCCTCCTCCTCCTACCTGCACAGCTGCACTCACCTGGGCTGATCACCTCCTGAGCAGCATGAAAGGGAGAGCTGCCAGGGGGAAGGGAGAGACTGGATCTGTGCCAGTTCTCTCATGTGCTCCATTTGTTTGTGTTTTAATGGCTTTTAAATGGGGTTTAGTTCTTAAAGCTTAGTGAAGCTTAAGAGCTTTTAGAGGTTTTTAACAGACGAGGGACCAGAGTGCTGGTTTCCTCTTGGCTCCCAAACTTCTGTGTAAGTCAGTGGACTTTGATTGTGAATGTTTGGGAGCATTCGGATGTCTGTTTTAAACGTAAACCCATGGACATTTTAACAATGTGTTTTAAGTACTTTTAGATTTGGAGCTTTTTGTCATTTTAAAATCCTTTTAATAAAATCAATGTTTTCAATTTCCACACCTGAAACACATGCCTCTGTGTTACTCCCCGTCCTTCTCCTTATCCACCAATAGAGGACGTAACACACATCCTCATAGCTGGAGTTCCTTTTATTGTTGTGTAACGATTAAGTTTACATGTTATTTCATGAACCATAAGATGTGAGATTCCATAGGAAATATGAAATCAATCTTATGGATCTTTGGATAATTTAAACCAGAAGATTGGAACTTTTTATTGCAGGGATTATGTAACCACTTCGTATTAACTGAGAGACAACAGAAGAGAGAGTCAAGTTTTAAAAGTTTAAAGATTTATTACTAAACAAATGAAAACTAGACTAACTTTAACACTAAACGTATGGTGTAACTAAGGTGAAGTAAGACGGAGGATGGTGTAGTGTGGAATGTTGTTCAGAACCAGCAAATCCGGAGAAACGATTAGTTCTGATGGGAGTGAAGATGATGTTTCGCGCTAAGCTTGGTTGGAGATTTATAACACACATTGAGACGCCATTCTGCCGGCCTACGTACCCTTTGCGGAAGTCCCCGTTAGATCAGGAGGTGTTAAGGTCCAGCTTGACCTTCTCTGGAACCGAACCCGGTAGGAAAAGCAGCAGTTGCCGACCAGACCAGTCTTGAGATACTTCCGGGTCACAACAGTTTATCGGCATCTAGCAAGAGCCAAAACGGGGTCGTGATGGTTCCGCTTTTATTCTGAAAGGAACCGTTGCAGCAGGTGGAACAGCAACATGTTTACCAGCTTGTCGTTGGTTCTTTCGGCTGAAGAGGAAAGTTACGGATCGGCCACTCCGACAACTTCTCTAGAAAGCTTTGAACTCGAGTTTAAGCTGACGTGGGCATAGTTTTATAATTTGGATGTTTTGATTTACGGTTGAATCAAAAAGGGACAGATTTACCAAGCGCCAACAAAACCACGCCTCCGCCAGATCTGGAAGATTCTGATTGGATCAGTAAAAGCAATGTGTCATGTGACTTAACCTTACGTGTGATCAGTCTCTAGTGGAAATGTTTAAAGGCATATTACTTATTATATTCTACAGGATTATAATATCAAGTAATTAATATTTTCATTTCACAGATTGGTTCACATTTTATTATTGGCTAACGCTTTGTTTGATTAGCTTATTAAAAATAGAGTTCTTCTGATTTATTAAGAGAAAGAGTCCTTTGTCTTCATTCTTCTCTTGAGCTGGAAAGGAAGCAGTTTAGAAGCAAATGCATGAGACCTTCAGGCAGTCCCATGCAGATTAGTTCTTCCTGAGGAGAGAGGGGACATAACCTTTGGTGGAATAGCTCCTTCATCACGTTACAGTTGTGATAATTGTTGTTGCGTTTTTAATCAGTTTGTGGACGGCAACAGAAATAGTTGCATTTATACCTTTGCATGGCAACAGACTAATGCTCATAGTTTCTAAACTCAGGGTGTGAAGCTGTTTTCTAAACCCAGGAAACAAATTCACATGCCTCTAAATAATTTCCCTGCCTGACCCATGCCTAACTTTTGACTGTTGTCTCATGTTGACATGTTGAGATTATGGGGCCAGTAAGCCTTAGTTTTAGTCTCTGTTTAGTTGGACAGAAAGCCAGGATAAATGTTTGTGTTTACATGTGTTGCAGGTTTTGCTGGTACACCGGGTTACTTGTCTCCAGAGGTGCTGAGGAAAGAGCCTTATGGTAAACCTGTTGACATGTGGGCCTGCGGTAAGTCTTCAGTAGAATGATTTAAAAGTCAGGGGACTTTATCCTGTCTTGTGGGACAAATCACACAGAATTAAAAGAGAAATTAAAATGCCTTTATTTGGGCATCAGCTTTAGTGTGTGTGGGATGCAAAGAACTACAACCTCTGGGTCTATTCATTTCTCACAGTCCATCTACACACCAGCATAGTGAGGGGCTAGAGAGTTTGGGCAACACGTGCACACTCTCACAAACACACTCTCACTCTGTGTGAATGTGTGTGTGTAATTACAGATGTCACACACTCCTCTTCAAATACGCTGTGCATTACCAGGCTTTGGATTTGGTCGACTCAGACGTTAACATTTGCAGCTTTAAAAACAAATCTGGACATTGTTCAACTACCTCTTTATGTTCAGTATTTAAATAAGACTTTTGGTTGGGAAACTTGAAGGAAATTAAGTTCAACCCAATGAAAATAAATGGTGTCGTTGAAGCAGGAGCACCTTCATGCAAATGAATGAAAACGATGTAGCGCCACCTGCTGTTTACCTTAAATTTGTCAGAGGAGTCGTTTAAAATTTCTTGTTGATTTTTTTTTGTTACTTTAACAATTCAATTAGTGATTATGACTTTCTAAAGTGTGTGTGTGTGTGTGTGTGTGTGTGTGTGTGTAGGTGTGATCCTCTACATTCTTCTTGTCGGATATCCTCCATTCTGGGACGAGGACCAGCACAGACTCTACCAGCAGATTAAAACTGGAGCTTACGATGTGAGTTTGACCGGCTGTGTTTGCACGTTCTGGTGGCCAAACCAGAATCAAAGAGTGTGAAGCATCTAGGTCTAGGAGTGTTCTGGGCTCGCCGCCAGTCGATGGCGCTAAGAGCGTTGGGTCTCAGTCAAAGAAGATGTTGATGTAAAGGAAAGTCTTTGGATTTAGAATGAGTTTGTGTTTCAAAACTCCACAGTGATGTCTTTTCTCCAGAGTTCAACTAGCCCAAAGGCTGGTCCAAAGGCTTAACGGCCTAACCATGCATGACATTAAAGTGTTAAGCAGTTGTTAATACTTTTAATGGCTTATTGATGCTTAATAATGCACTAAGTAACAATAATAAAGGGACATTTATTGTAAAGTGTTACCAGATTCATGAACTAGAATCTGTTAAATCTTAATTAATCTCTCATCTGTATTTAATACTACTGTGAATGGTATTGACTCAGAGCGACACTGCAAAAACTGATTTCTGAGAAAATTTTTAAAAAAGCAGATTTTTTAATAAACATTTGATCAGTTTTTAGTCAAAAAACGAAAAATAAATCTCTAGACAAAAAGCATTACATTAACTCATTCGCTGCCAGCGTTTTTCAGAGATTTTACATTTTTTTAAGAGTCACAGAACGTTGCACGCTAGGATGATGTCAACGCCAATACAAAGCGGAGACTCAGCTCTTACATCAGGAAGAATCCGAGCGTTTCGAGCGTTATCCGTTCTTTCATAACCCGTTGTCGAATTGTGATCGACAGAAGCTTTTCCGGTTCGCGCCTCACTTTTTCTACAGCAGCGGCCCAAAACGATCTCCTAACACATGGATTTTCTGCTTCCTGATCACGTGACGTGTGACGTACGCGGATGAAGATCGGCTTTAGAGCTGGGATGTTTGTTCTCACGGTGCGGCGGCTCATTCCGATGCCCACACAGTAAAAAATGCAAATGACGACTTAAGTCGTCAATGGCAGTGAACGAGTTAAATATGCAAAATATTGTAAAAAATTCTAATTTTCTTGGTTTTGTTGGGACGACAGTGGCACAGGAGTTAAGTGCTGCATAACGGGAAGGTTGTGGGATTGAGTCCTGCTCAGTCTGTTACAGTTGTTGTGTCCATAAGCAAAGAGACTCCACCCGCCTGGCCTGCTGGTGGTGGTCAGAGGGACCTGTGGTGCCAGTGCTCAGTACCCTCGCTTCCATCAGAGCGTCCCCGGGCAGCTATGGCTACACTGTGGCTCATTGTGGGTGAATGTTGTAAAGCACTTTGGGGGGCTGTAGAACCAGAAGAAGGTGCTATACAAGTACAGGTCATTGACCTATTTCTTTTTTTGTTGAGTAAACAAAATCTGCCATTGGGAAATGCAAACTTTGCTTGGCTAAATGCTTAAAACTAGCAAAATAGCCTAAATTTAGATTTATTTGGATGTTTAGGAATAGAACTAGAACTACAACATTTATGTTATTACAGATTTATACGTAGAAAGGTTTGTTGACCTTAGTTTCTGTTTGTAAAATCTGTCCAATAGTTCCCATCTCCAGAGTGGGACACAGTGACACCAGAGGCCAAAGACCTGATCATCAAGATGCTGACCATTAACACCTCTAGGAGAATCACGGCTACAGATGCTCTCAAACACCCCTGGATCTGTGTAGGTGTCCCTCAGAACCCCTATACGTCTTTTCTGTCTTACTGTCATCAGGCTTCACATTGATGTCTTTATTTCCAGCAACGCTCCACTGTGGCCTCAATGATGCACAGACAGGAGACGGTGGATTGCCTCAAGAAATTCAACGCAAGGAGAAAACTCAAGGTAATCAACATGGCTGTTCACCTGCTGCTCCTCGTAAGGACATGGCCCGTGTCCAGGCAGCTGCATTCAACACGTGTGTTGCACCTGTTTTCTCTTTAGGGAGCCATCCTGACTACGATGCTCGCCACTCGTAACTTCTCAGGTAGGACTGAATCTGCTGTCCCTATGATTCCAGGTCTGCCTGATTCTGTCAAAAGTGTTATCCATTCACTTCTTGTCGTCGTCGTCGTCTTCCTCCACTTATCCGGGTCTGGGTCGCGGGGGCACCATCCCAACTAGGGAGCTCCAGACCGTCTCTCCCCGGCCACCTCCACCAGCTCCTCCGGCAGGACCCCAAGGCGTTCCCGGACCAGATTGGAGATGTAACCTCTCCAACGTGTCCTGGGTCGACCCGGGGGCCTCCTGCCGGCAGGGCATGCCCGAAACACCTCCCCAGGGAGGCGTCCAGGAGGCATCCTGACCAGATGCCCAAACCACCTCAACTGGCTCCTTTCGATCCGAAGGAGCAGCGGTTCTACTCCGAGTCCCTCCCGAATGTCCGAGCTCCTCACCCTATCTCTAAGGCTGAGCCCGGCCACCCTACGGAGGAAACTCATTTCGGCCGCTTGTATCCGCGATCTCGTTCTTTCGGTCATTACCCAAAGCTCATGACCATAGGTGAGGATTGGGACGTAGATCGACCGGTAAATCGAGAGCCTGGCTTTCTGGCTCAGCTCCCTCTTCCCCACGACAGATCGGCTCAGCGTCCGCATCACTGCAGATGCCGAACCAATCCGCCTGTCGATCTCCCGATCCCTCCTACCCTCACTCGTGAACAAGACCCCGAGATACTTAAACTCCTCCACTTGAGGTAGGACCTCTCTCCCGACCCGGAGTTGGCAGGCCACCCTTTTCCGTTCACTTCTTGTCATCCTCTAAAATACCAAAGATGATCCCATTAATGCCTCATTGAGTGTGTCTGTATAAAGTGTTGGATTGGTGTTGACAACGCTGCTCCTTTGAGTGCTCCTGGTTTTTGTCCCGTGTTGGTGTTTAGAGAATATTGACCTCCGTCCCATTCTACGGCCACAAACACCACACGGGCCAATAAGGCAGGCCCCTTTAAAAGGGCGTTCTTCTAAAACCTTCTAAAGTCTTTAAAGATGGTCAAAAATGTTTATTTTTCATCATTTAATTTACATCAATGTCTTAACTTGTCGAATGTCAGTGTTGCTTCAGTATCAGAGCAAAATCCTGAGGATTTTTTCTCTTTCTTCCTCCCTTTCCTGTCTGATAACATACCTGTAAGGTAAGAGTCCTGAACACACAGTCTTTGGTTCTGAAGCATGCCGACTAAAGCAGCAGCACAGGCTTCTGTCACCAGTGTTTTATGTTGGCACGTTAAAGGACAGCAGGTTTTATGACGTCTCCTAAAGATCAGTTTGTATTGGTTGAGTCGATGTCCCTATTGCATCAAAACCCCTTTCATGAAAAAAAAACACTGGAGAATTAACTAGATGCCAAACAAACATAAACATGCAACATCTATGTAGTTGTCATGTACACGTTTGTAGTTGTCTATGTAACATCTACAGTTGATGAGCTCCATGCAGCATCAACATGGTTCTTCTGATTGTCCCAGATACCAAAAGCTGCTTTAGACAAACACAATGTTTCCACTTTGAACCATTTTCAGTGATTTGTTCCTCTAATGGGGCTGTTAATGTCATGTTGAGAAGTGGAGGAGTAGGACTCGATGTGCAGACACCCAGAACGACACGGAGCGGGAGAGGATGTAAAAATGAAACATCTTTATCAAGATGAAGAGACCAATGAAAAACAAAGCACGGTACAAAGCCAAAAATACCAAGTAGGGCAGAGCCAAAGGAAACCTAGAAACCTGGGGGGGGGGGACGCTGACACGAAACAATGAACCAAAACCACACTGAGGCCTAGTCCACACGTAGCCGGGTTTTTTAAAAACGAATATCCGCCCCTCCAAAAACTTGCATCCACACCACCGCGTTTTAAAAACAAACTCTGTCCACGCGTACCTGGATAAATACGTTGTTAAGGACGTGCCAGACCTGTAGGCGGCAGTACTTCCCCCGCTCTTAACCTCGTCCTTCGTCTGTGGTCTTCAGCAAGCAGCAGTAATTCCGCTTGCAAAAACAAACAAGCAGAAAGCGCTTGGACAATTGATAAAGCGAGCGCAGCTCTGAGGGCATCCATGCTGTCGGCTAGTGTAAACACAGGTCGCACACGTGATGTCAGCATTTTTTTGTCGCGGAAAGTGACGTTGCAGACCTTAAAACTCCGGTTTTGTCTGTCCACACGCAGACACCCAAAACGGAGAAAACGCAGATCTTCACTTTGGCCGGAGTTTTTAAAAAGACCCGTTTTCGTGTGAAAAACTCCGTTTTCATGTGGATGACAGGCCAAAACGTAGAAAAATATCTACGTTTTGGCAGATCCCCGGCTACGTGTGGACAGGTCCTGAGACGCAGACAGGGTTAAATACACTGAGGCAGGATGAGTGGGAGATGAGCTGCAGGTGTGTGGGGAGAGAAACCTGGTGAAATCAATTAACTAATCAGTGAGAGGGAAGTGAGCTGAGGAGGGGAAACTAACGTGACCTAAGAATAAAAACAAAGCCTAAAGACAAGAAGAGCAAGATAAACAACTAATGATCTAAGGAGGGAGGAGAACTGAAAAACCGGTGGGGAAAGAAACACACTAAAAGAGACTAATTAAATGAAAAGCTGAACCTATAGAAAAACTACAGAGGGGTGACTAGGGGAGACCAACGGGAGCACAGGACCTGGGGGGGGGGGGCTGGAGGGGCTGCAGAGCAGGGGACACATGAGGGGATCCTAGAGGGGGATGGAGACACAAGGAGACACATGAGGGAGACGCAGACCATGACAGTTAAGGGATATTTGACATCACTATAAACTAGGGCTGCACAATATTTCGAAAAATTATCGTCATCGTGATAACAGGACGTGCGACAGGCCCATCGCAAAGCACGTCAAAAACAGCGATAAATGTTTGGTTTAACATTTATATTCGTGTCATACATCAACTTTTTGTAAACCAGCTCTGTTTTTTACGCGGAGGTATTATATGACCAATCAAATGTAGCCCCTCTGATATGCGGCCAATCAGATGGGTCTGTTCACATAATACGCCCGCCCCCTACGTCGACCCTTAGGATGGAAAGCAACACCCGAATTGAGTTAGCGGCGCCGTTCCCTTGTTCGTCATGCTGGCTCAGAGCAACGAACGCACTTTGTGCTGATGTTTCTGGAATCAGCGCTGCTTTCAAACGTGAACGTGAGTTTGCTCGCTGTCGTTAAGCAGCTGATAATAACCGGGCTGACTCCGACACGTGCCGGTGAACCAACCCACCTTCATGTCGCTAGTGTTCCACCGGGTGGTGATGTTAGCCCCAGGCTCTGGTTAGCTTCCAGCTAAAAGGCTGCAGCACTCTCCTCCCAGTCCCACCCTGCTAAAGAGGGCCTGGAAAAGTTCCCCCACACATCAAAGTGATTTTTCATTTATGAGCTTTTATAACCTTGTTAATCAGGATAGTTGATTTGCTGCTGCACATAAACTGTCAGTCAGAAGCTCTGCTAGCCGGTTATCTTAGAGGAGCTAGTTCAATGTGTTAGCTTGTTATCAGAATCATAGTTGCAGTTTCATCATCTGAGCTGCTTTTTAAGATCTAGGTAAACTTGTTCAATTTGGGGTTAAAAACAAACGTTTTCACATATTTTCCATGTAGTTTTTTTTGCCAGTTCCTCTTCTGAAAGGTAGACAATTGTTTTTCTCTTTCCCTCAAAAAATCCTAATATTCTCCTAGTTTGGCCCAGCACAGTTCACTTCCCAATTACAGCAACAGCCTTATATCATAACCACATAAGTGGAGAAAATGCTCAGCAGCAATGAGAGAATTTGCTGTTGCATTTAAGTGATGTTAACTATTATTTAACGTTTAAACTATTTATTCAAAAAACCCTGCTATGGGATGTTTTTCTGTATTTGGAGCATCAGAAAAAGTTTTATGGTGGAGGTGATGTTTTAAAGTCACTGAGAAACTGCATGCATGCAGTTTGTTGTTCTGCTGCTAATGCAGTAGCAGGTGCAGCTGCTAATACAGTAGCAGGTGCAGCTGCTAATACAGTAGCAGGTGCAGCTGCTGATACAGTAGCAGGTGCAGCTGCTAATGCAGTAGCAGGTGCAGCCGCTAATACAGTAGCAGGTGCAGCCGCTAATACAGTAGCAGGCGCAGCCGCTAATGCAGTAGCAGGCGCAGCTGCTAATGCAGTAGCAGGCGCAGCCGCTAATGCAGCAGCAGGCGCAGCCGCTAATGCAGCAGCAGGCGCAGCCTCTAATGCAGTAGCAGGCGCAGCCGCTAATGCAACAACAGGTGCAGCCGCTAATGCAGTAGCAGGCGCAGCCGCTAATGCAGTAGCAGGCGCAGCCGCTAATGCAGTAGCAGGCGCAGCCGCTAATGCAGTAGCAGGCGCAGCCGCTAATGCAGTAGCAGGTGCAGCCGCTAATGCAGTAGCAGGCGCAGCCGCTAATACAGCAGCAGGTGCAGCCGCTAATACAGCAGCAGGCGCAGCCGCTAATACAGCAGCAGGTGCAGCTGCTAATACAGTAGCTGCTAATACAGTAGCAGGTGCAGCCGCTAATACAGTAGCAGGTGCAGCCGCTAATACAGTAGCAGGTGCAGCCGCTAATACAGTAGCAGGTGCAGCCGCTAATACAGTAGCAGGTGCAGCCGCTAATGCAGTAGCAGGCGCAGCCGCTAATGCAGTAGCAGGCGCAGCCGCTAATGCAGTAGCAGGCGCAGCCGCTAATACAGTAGCAGGCGCAGCCGCTAATGCAGTAGCAGGCGCAGCCGCTAATACAGTAGCAGGCGCAGCCGCTAATACAGTAGCAGGCGCAGCCGCTAATACAGTAGCAGGCGCAGCCGCTAATACAGTAGCAGGTGCAGCCGCTAATACAGTAACAGGCGCAGCCGCTAATACAGTAGCAGGTGCAGCCGCTAATACAGTAACAGGTGCAGCTGCTAATACAGTAGCAGGTGCAGCCGCTAATACAGTAGCAGGTGCAGCTGCTAATACAGTAGCAGGTGCAGCTGCAGCTGCTAATACAGTAGCAGGTGCAGCTGCTAATACAGTAGCAGGTGCAGCTGCAGCTGCTAATACAGTAGCAGGTGCAGCTGCTAATACAGTAGCAGGTGCACCTGCTAATACAGTAGCAGGTGGACCTGCTAATGCAGTAGCAGGTGTAGCTGCTAATACAGTAGCAGGTGCAGCCGCTAATGCAGTAGCAGGCGCAGCCGCTAATGCAGTAGCAGGCGCAGCCGCTAATGCAGCAGCAGGCGCAGCCGCTAATGTAGCAGCAGGCGCAGCCGCTAATGCAGTAGCAGGTGCAGCCGCTAATGCAGTAGCATGCGCAGCCGCTAATACAGCAGCAGGCGCAGCCGCTAATACAGCAGCAGGCGCAGCCGCTAATACAGTAGCAGGCGCAGCCGCTAATGCAGTAGCAGGCGCAGCCGCTAATGCAGTAGCAGGCGCAGCCGCTAATACAGTAGCAGGCGCAGCCGCTAATGCAGTAGCAGGCGCAGCCGCTAATACAGTAGCAGGCGCAGCCGCTAATACAGTAGCAGGTGCAGCCGCTAATACAGTAACAGGCGCAGCCGCTAATACAGTAGCAGGTGCAGCCGCTAATACAGTAACAGGTGCAGCTGCTAATACAGTAGCAGGTGCAGCCGCTAATACAGTAGCAGGTGCAGCTGCTAATACAGTAGCAGGTGCAGCTGCAGCTGCTAATACAGTAGCAGGTGCAGCTGCTAATACAGTAGCAGGTGCAGCTGCAGCTGCTAATACAGTAGCAGGTGCAGCTGCTAATACAGTAGCAGGTGCACCTGCTAATACAGTAGCAGGTGGACCTGCTAATGCAGTAGCAGGTGTAGCTGCTAATGCAGTAGCAGGTGCAGCCGCTAATGCAGTAGCAGGCGCAGCCGCTAATGCAGTAGCAGGCGCAGCCGCTAATGTAGCAGCAGGCGCAGCCGCTAATGCAGTAGCAGGTGCAGCCGCTAATGCAGTAGCATGCGCAGCCGCTAATACAGCAGCAGGCGCAGCCGCTAATACAGCAGCAGGCGCAGCCGCTAATACAGCAGCAGGCGCAGCCGCTAATACAGTAGCAGGTGCAGCTGCTAATACAGTAGCTGCTAATACAGTAGCAGGTGCAGCCGCTAATACAGTAGCAGGTGCAGCCGCTAATACAGTAGCAGGTGCAGCCGCTAATGCAGTAGCAGGCGCAGCCGCTAATACAGTAGCAGGTGCAGCCGCTAATGCAGTAGCAGGCGCAGCCGCTAATACAGTAGCAGGTGCAGCCGCTAATACAGTAGCAGGCGCAGCTGCTAATACAGTAGCAGGTGCAGCTGCTAATACAGTAGCAGGTGCAGCCGCTAATACAGTAACAGGTGCAGCTGCTAATACAGTAGCAGGTGCAGCCACTAATACAGTAGCAGGTGCAGCTGCTAATACAGTAGCAGGTGCAGCTGCAGCTGCTAATACAGTAGCAGGTGCAGCTGCTAATACAGTAGCAGGTGCAGCTGCAGCTGCTAATACAGTAGCAGGTGCAGCTGCTAATACAGTAGCAGGTGCACCTGCTAATACAGTAGCAGGTGCACCTGCTAATGCAGTAGCAGGTGCAGCTGCTAATACAGCAGCAGGTGCAGCTGCTAATACAGTAGCAGGTGCAGCTGCTAATACAGTAGCAGGTGCAGCTGCTAATACAGTAGCAGGTGCAGCTGCATATTTTTGCAATAAAAATGTTATGTTGTAATGGAATTCATGCATTAGTTTTTGTTTGCTTTGAACCCAGAGCAGACGTCACACGCCAGACGACATCAACACTGCATACTTTAGTATTTGTTCATTTATCACGAGTAATATCGATATCGCAATATTAAGCACTGTTATCAAATATCGCAGGTTTTCCTAATATCGTGCAGCCCTACTATAAAGCTTCTGTCAGTAAATAAAAGGCACCAAGCTCTTCTTTCCCTTACTGATCCGGTCTGAGTTGATCCTTGCATGTGAGAGTAGATCAACCCCAGAAAAGCAGATCGAAGTATCAGCGCTAACATGATTCCAGCTCACTCCTTTTTAATCACACTTCTTTTGTGCCTTGGTGAAAACGGGTAAGGAAAAGGGAGAACCTGTATTCCTGGACTCGGCTGCTCTGGCTGTGTCTGACTCGTCTCTGCATGTTCTAGACTGATTATTCTCTTACATAGTTCATTTTCTCCTCCGTCTTTTTCCAGCATCCCAGAGGCGGCTAGCTACTGAACAGTCTTGAATAAACCTGGTGTTCGAGTGCATGCACACACTTGCTTATTCCTTCTGGTCAATAATTGTCTCATCTTTGTCCCTACAGCAGGCAAGAGTCTGCTGGCCAAAAAAACAGATGGTGTCAAAGTAAGTACTTCCTCCTTGCTACTACTGAGGTTTTCTGTTAAATACGCCTCCATAGGTGGTTGTGAAAGAAATCTCCCAATGCTGAGCCACCTCCACATTGTCAGTGAGAGGAGGAGGGGTGGGGAGGAGGTGGGGCACCACGGTGTGAGCTGACGAGAATAACTACTGATTAAGTGTGATTGTGTGTGGTGAGTGGTCTTCACCAAAAAGCTGTGTGTGTGCGCGTTTTTACACACGGTGCTTTTAACCTGACATTTAACTTCACCTTCTGGTGTTGCTGATGAACCAGATGTGGCTCTTTGTTTCCTCTAAAGAGTTCACCTTATCAGGGAACGTGTCCACTGTGGTGGTTACAGCGTTAACCTGTGAGACGCCAACCAGGCGGATCAGAGATCCGTCAAACCTGCTAAACCTTTGAACTTCAGGTTGTTTGTTGTTCATTTGTTTTATTGAGTCACTTTCCAACTTTTATGTAAAGGACGGCACTTCAGGTCAAGTCTTCCTGTTGCTTCTGGGGACCAGCACCCTGAGATGACCCGTAAACTCATTTCCAGCATAACTTTAAACCAGTGGTACTCTGTCCTTGTCCTGGAGGGCTGGTGTCCAGGTTCCCTCCGGGTGGGATAGATGTAGTTGGTAGCCTGAAGCTGTGGTGTCAAGCTGTGAAGAAGTCCTCCAGATGTTTCTTTTGTTTATGGTTTGAGAGTAAAAAAGTTGTTCCAGCTGAAGAGACTTCTCTGGTCTCTGTTCCTGAGGAAAAGTGGGATGAACATTTGGGTTGGAGCGCTGAGGTTCACTGTCTGATTTGTTTAACTGAATCTATTGCTGTTGACTTTGGGCTGGCCACTTCAGGGAAAAATTATTGTTTTGCTCAGAAGTTTTGGGCATTTCTTCAGGTGCCAAAACAAACATTGAAATTAGACATTTTATATTATTGAGATGTCAAAACAATGAAGTGTACAGCTTCACTTTTGCATGGGTTAAAGGTTAAATCTAACAGTGTTAACCATTTCTTACTTCTAGCTCGCCGTAGGCTTGGGCAGTATCCAACTGTAATACCGTCTAGCTTCCTCCACATTTTACCAAGGTGTGTGGTATTACCGGGTCTGGTTTAAAAATGAGTGGTTTACTAAGCTGTTTGTTGGACCTTCACCGTTCAGAATCTGAACAACAAACACTAAAGCAATAACAACGTCATCGTCGTCTTCCTCCGCTTATCCGGGTCCGGGTCGCGGGGGCAGCATCCCAACTAGGGAGCTCCAGACCGTCCTCTCCCCGGCCACCTCCACCAGCTCCTCCGGCAGGACCCCAAGGTGTTCCCGGACCAGATTGGAGATGTAACCTCTCCAACGTGTCCTGGGTCGACCCGGGGGCCTCCTGCCAGCAGGACATGCCCGAAACACCTCCCCGGGGAGGCGTCCAGGAGGCATCCTGACCAGATGCCCAAACCACCTCAACTGACTCCTTTCGATCCGGAGGAGCAGCGGTTCTACTCCGAGTCCCTCCCGAATGTCCGAGCTCCTCACCCTATCTCTAAGGCTGAGCCCGGCCACCCTACGGAGGAAACTCATTTCGGCCGCTTGTATCCGTGATCTCGTTCTTTCGGTCATTACCCAAAGCTCATGACCATAGGTGAGGATTGGGACGTAGATCGACCGGTAAATCGAGAGCCTGGCTTTCTGGCTCAGCTCCCTCTTCACCACGACAGATCGGCTCAGCGTCCGCATCACTGCAGACGCCGAACCAATCCGCAATAACAACATAACACACATAATAACCTTTTAAAAGCCTGAAAATCCCAGCACGTTTAGTATAGTCTGAACACAACAAGGAAACTGGTCTCCAGTTTTTTTAGTTGGGTTAAGTCCCCTTTGTTCGGCAGCAGGGACAGAACGCCCCGCCTACACGATGCAGGAAGTGCTCCTGTCTGAAGTGAGTCTTTAAAAACATCCATCAGGTCCTGTCCCACACTGCTCCAGAAGAATTTGTAGAAGTCGGCAGGTAAGCCGTCCATCCCCGGAGATTTTCATGCAGCCTTCTGGGATACTGCGGTTGTTAGCTCCTCCGTAGTTATGTCTGCATTTAAGATTTCCTGGTCTGCTGTGGTCAAGGAAGGAAGCTCCTGCAACAGCTCTCTGGCACAGTTCACATCACATGGGATTGCCTTAAATAGGCTGGTATAGAATTCTACTGCATGCTTCCTCATCTCCACTGGGCCTGTGGATAACGGTCCATCTGGCAGACGAAGACCAACCATTTGTTTTTTCTGGTTTGAAGTCTTTTCCAGGTTAAAAAAGAAGGATGTTGGAGCATCCATGTCCTGTATTGTGGTGAGACGAGCCCGGATCAAGGCCCCTTTGGCCCTCTTGCAGGAAACGCCCAAGCTGCTGTCTTTTTTGGTCTAAGTTGAGTAGTGGAGAGAGTCTCTAGCACCCTGATGTCCTTCTCTAGATCTGCCATAGTCTTTTTTTTTATTTTGTTTGTAGACCCCCGCGTGTAATGTTAACAGAAAACTCTAATTTGTGCCTTCCCTTGTTCCCACCATTCACTGATGGTCTTAAATCATTCTTTTTGGACCGCCAAGCCTCCCAGAACAGTTTAAAATTGTTACAAAAGGTAAAATCGTGTAATAACTTTACATTAAAGTGCCAGTAGGATTTTGTTGTCCCAACAAAATGAAGCATCAGTTCAGGTATAACCAAATGATGGTCTGTGAAAATAGCTGGGACTATTTGACAGTCCATCACTCGAGAGAGAGAAAAGTACCAGAGACATTAAATCTGTCTAATCTAGCAGCACTAACTCTTCCACCTGACCTTTTGACCCATGTGCATTCTCTACTTGATGGATTCTTTAATCTCCACACGTCCAATAAGTCTGTTTTTGTTAGGATTTTTGACAAAAGGCTAGACAACTGAAGATGTGGTTCCTCTCCAGATCTATCTAAAGTAAAAATCAGTACAACAGTTCCAGTCTCCGCCCAAAATGGTACATTCATCAGCAGTAACGCTACTCAACTCCTCCCCAAGTATGTTAAACCCTTCTCTGATCCCTGGTTGGGTGCATAAACACTAATCAGCTTTATCCTAAAGCCTTCTAGTGTGGCTTTGACCCATAGGACCCTACCCTGCTCTACAGTTCTTACTGATATATTTATTGTCAATTTTGGGGAAATTAAAATTGCTACACCTGCACGTGTGTTTGTGCCATGATTTAGGAAGCATTGACCTCTCCACCCCTGCCTCCAGCCTCCAGTCTATTTCATTTTTAGCATCACTGTGTGTTTCTTGTAGGAATAAAACATCCAGTTTTTAATCTCTAAAAACTTCCTTAATCAAGGCTCTTTTCTGTGGATCCCTCCCCCCATTTATGTTCAAGGATGCAACTCTCATGCCTTTCATACACAAGGAAGATGAGAGAATAGCCCAGATCACCAGCAGAAAAAGAGGCACCCAGTGATTCCTATTCATGAGTCCTATTTTATAATCTTCCCTTTCTTCCCCACTTTAGTCCACCCTAAACTTATTTTTAAGCTCAAAACATGTTTCTTTAAACGGTAACGTTTCTTTTCATCTAAACGATCCAGGCCCACCTCTTTCTTCAGTGTGACGGCGGACCTGATAAACTTTACAGCATCAGGAAAATATCGCTGTAAGTCCATACGTTTCATCCAGAAACTCACTAATCTCCTCCAGAGAGTACAAGCTCTCCTCCAGCAACTCACTATCTGCTTCCGAAACAATGTCTGAGTCCGAATCACACTTATTAACCACATCATTTACAGAGTCGCCATGGCAACCAGCAGCAGGCAGCCCCGCCCCCTCCGCTTCGCTCTGGTTCCACCTGCCTCTGCTCAGGAACCTGTGCATCCTGACAGTCTAGCTGTCCTCTGTTAGCTACAGGCTGTATTCCTGCCTTTTGGCCTGTTTCTACCTGATCCTCTAGTCCTTCCTCTGGTGAACGCACCTCTAAAGAGGCAGACGCGTCACCAGTCGGCTGTAGGCCTCCATGTTCCGCCTGTTCTGGCCGCTGCTCCACTGGGTCAGAGCCAGTACCGGCGTTCGTTCCGTCCGGAACTGTAAAACTGTCTGCCACTGTTTCTGGCCCTGCTGCACCCTCACTCTCTCCCGGCGAGCCACCGATCACGGCGTCACTCACCGTGACACCGGGCCCGATCCCCGCCAGAAGAGAGGGGGCCGCGGGTTCTGCCTCGGTCTCCGCTCCCGGTCCTGCTGCATTCTGTCGGTGGGGACAAGCTATATGCTTGTGACCCACATCTCCACACTCAAAACATTTCATCACACCAGAACTAGCATACACCATGTAATACCCCTCCTCATGCCTCACTCTGAATGACACGTCCAGCATTTGTGATGGAGAGTCTAAGTTCATGAACACCTGCCGCCGCAGGGACTGGACATGTCTCAGTTCATCGTTTTTACACCCCAGACTCACCGTACGGAATCCACTCGCCTTTCTCCCAAAACGCCTGAGCTCCCGCTCCAGAGCAGAGTCAGGAACAAAGGGAGGAACTCCTGACACGGTGATGCGGGTAGAGGGTAGCGCTAACGGAGAAAACTGTAAAAACTCACCATTTACATGAATCCCGTTCTGCACAAGCTGACCCACCTGCTCCTGACCTTCGAGAAACACCACGAGCCCTTTGTTCATGCGCGAGGCAAACTAAATGTTTCCATGTCCCACCTGGTCTCCAACCGCCAACAGCACCTGTTCCACCGGAGTGGAGGGCGGAGGCTCGGCTCTTGCACCGTGTCTCAAAGACAGGGATGGCGTCGCCTGAGACGCCATCCCGGCACGGAAGCACCGCAACAAAACCACACACAACCTCCAAACTTCAAAGAAAGCAAGAAAAGTTGAAAGAAGTTATCTGAAAGTACTTTTCCACCTCCATAAAACAAACTTCACCCACCACACACACACACACACAGAGAGAGAGAGAGAGAGAGAGAGAGAGAGAGAGAGAGAGAGAGAGAGAGAGAGAGAGAGAGAGAGAGAGAGAGAGAGAGAGAGAGAGAGAGAGAGAGAGAGAGAGAGAGAGAGAGAGAGAGAGAGAGAGAGAGAGAGAGAGAGAGAGAGAGAGAGAGAGAGAGAGAGAGAATTCAGTGACACGACTTTAATCACTTTTGCAGATATTATATATGTGGAGAACACTGTATTGCTACTCTTACTGCTTGTTTTACTGGCGGGAGAGGTGAATGTTCAGCTTCATCCGTGATGAGTGGCGTGTCCGACGGTTCGCTGAATGTGACAGAAGCGGCAGCTGCAGGAGCGGGTTGTCGGCTCAGGACAGCGTCCAGCGTCTCTCCGGGGGTTTAGGCTCCTTGTGTGGGGAAAATGGTCGGTCGGTAAACTCGCATCACTCCCCTTGTTGCTCTCTGACTGGAAATTGCATCCAAAAGCAGCACAATCTGGCATTTTACTTCATTATTAATACGGTGAGCGCGTAAACAAACACTAGCGTCAACAGCATAGAGTGTACATACATTCTTCCATGCAACCAATGTACGTCATCGCCCCTAGAGTGCATTGCGTGTGTAACCGAGATAAAAATGTGAATTTCCCCAAAAGTGATGGGCAGTGATTGTTTGTGTTTTTGGAGCCGCCTACTGGTAGTTAGGTGTAGCTGCATGCAGCGGGTGCACTCACGGCCCCTCCCACCAAAGCAGTGATGAAAGCTGGTGGAGGTAGGTGTGCTGTGAAGCCACTCTGCACTTAACTTCTGTTTGAGTCATTTTAACCTTTAGTTAATATATCAATAGGACCTGTTACAAATATATAAGTGTTTTAGAGCGTATTTTGAAATAGTTAGCTGTGTTTGTGTTAAATTAATAACTTTATAGATGAGATTCACTCTGGTTAGCATGCTAAGCTAATGGAAGCTAGCTTTTCAGTCCTTATAGTAATGTTTGGTTTTTCTTTTTGCCCTGAACACACCGTTCCTATGCAGTTACAGCGCACACACTTTCAGCTATTTTATATGTTTTATCAGAAAAGAAAATATGTATTGCTCTGAAATGCAAGTTTGGCAAATTAATTTATTGCTGTTATTAAAAATCACTATACGATCACATGTATAATAATAAAAAGCAGTAATGAAAGCTGGTGTATGCAGTTGCAGTGCACACACACTGATGAATTATTGTGTGCTTGTTTTTATATCAGATCCTACCAGTTTAAAGCTTTGAGGAGCAGTCCTGTGCCCGTGACCTGATTGTACATGTGTGGTGATTTGAGGCAACAAAAACGTAGAACCCCAGTTACCCTGGACGGACAATTAAAGAAGGTTACACGTGTGGAAAACATGGCGTCCTATGTATGTCAAAAATTTTTCTAAATGTTATAGATTTATAAATAAACAGCAGTATTTTGTGTTTCTAACAACATAGTTTGGTACAACAGAAAACGTGTTGCTTATTAGGACACACACGTCCTCATAGCTGGAGTTCCTTTTAAGGTCAAAGGAGATGGTTTCAAAAAGGCTTCTTCCCCAATTTGGCCGAATCGGGAGTCAGCTAGAAACTGAATAATCGGGAAGTAATTCTTGTTTTATTAAACCACAATGCTTATTAATTTTGGCAAATCAAAATTAGACATTTTGAGAAGAACTTTTCTCAGACGTCACGCCTTCCTTCAGCTACACAGAGTTTAACTCTTTGTGGGAATGAGAATGTTTTAAAACATTTATATGAAGTGAATATTAACATTAATAATTATCCTATTATAATGTGTATGAGTATACATATTGATTAAAGCACAGATTATTCAAACTGTTGATTTAAACATCTTGTTCATTCAACACATTAGTTATAAGTTGGAATAATCAAAAGTCACAGGAACTTCGAGTAGGTCTGACTTTTGTTCAGAGTGAGGAATGCAGCAGTCTGACTTCAGGCCTTGAGCAAATATGTTTTGTCTTCCTGTACGGAAACAAGAACTGAGCAGAACTTTCTGGATTTGGAGGCCAGACAGATGGTGGGTTTATGTCTGCAAATGAAAATGTCTGGTCAATTTGATGGTGAATAATTGACCACTTTGTATGTTACACACTCTCTCTCTCTCTCTCTATCTATCTATCTGTCATCTATCTACAGGTCCTTCTCAATAAATTAGCATATTGTGATAAAGTTAATTAGTTTCTGTAATGTACTGATAAACATTAGACTTTCATATGTATTAGATTCATTATACACAACTGAAGTAGTTCAAGCCTTTTATTGTGTCGTGGATTTTATCAATATGTTCATCAATAACCCATTACCTATAGTGAAGAGAGGAGGAGACAATGAGCAGACAAGTCAAACAGTTATAACTGTGGCAACATGCTGAAGCAAATGCCCCAGACATCTGCTCACAGATTTTATTTATAGTGAGGAAGATAAGAAAGGAGGAGTGAGGTCATTGTGTGAGAGAGGGAGAGTCGGTGTGTATGAATACAAGAATGTGTGTGTGTGTGTGTGTATGTGAGCATGCAGAGAGGCGTAGAGCAATACATTACATCCAGTTGATTGAGTCCATGATCAGGAATTAATAAACAGGTTTTTCCATAACATATTGTTTCTAATATTGATGATTTTGGCATACAGCTCATAAAAACCCAATATTCCTATCTCAAACATTTAGCATATTTCATCCGACCAATAAAAGAAAAGTTTTTAGTACAAGAAAAGTCAACCTTCAAATAATTATGTTCAGTTATGCACTCAATACTTTGTCGGGAATCCTTTTGCAGAAATGACTGCTTCAATGTGGCGTGGCATGGAGGCAATCAGCCTGTGGAACTGCTGAGGTGTTATGGAGGCCCAGGATGCTTCTTAAAAAACTTATCAGTAAAAATATTTTTGAAGAGCATTAATTTGATGTTGATGGATGGATTTGTGTTTTATTTTTATTTGGGTTGTTTGTTCATTGCGGGAAATTGAAAAATTGTTTCGTAAGTAGGTTAGGCAATTATATAAGATATTGCTTCTGCCTAAACCTGTTCAGCCATGAGATACCAAATAGACACCATATACAAATGAATGCATATGTTCGTGAGAAATGGTATTTGTATCTATTTGTATGACATGCTATTGTACACATTATCTTAAGATGACTGAATAAATTGATCATTCATTCATTCAAGACAGATTTATAGAACCAGAAGAGTCCATGACTGTGTTAAAGGACAAAAGAGCTGGCGCTTGCCTGGAAAATGTTGGATCAGAGGAGGAAGGGATGTCTGATTGGCTGGGGACAGGCGAGGAGGACGCTGGTTTTGTTCCTGAACTGAACCTATTGAAGATCTTGTTCAGTTCATTGGCTGTGTCCAGGCTGCCATCTGTGCAATCCTTCCTCTGCTTGAAGCCTGTGATCTTCTTCATCCCTGACCAGACATCTCTGATATTGTTCTTCTGTAGTTTGTTCTCCAGCTTCTTCCTGTATGCCTCCTTGCTGTCTCTGATCTTGATCTTCAGTTGCTTCTGTATACTCAATAATTCCCTGTCTCCCTCCTTGAAGGCTCTTTTTTTCTCATTTAGCAGATTCTTCAGTTCACTGGTGATCCAGGGTTTGTTATTAGCAAAGCATCTCACTGTTCTGGTGGGTATGATATTGTCCACACAGAAGTTTATACAGGTGCTGGCCAGTAAATTAGAATATCATCAAAAGGTTGAAAATATTTCAGTAATTCCATTCAAAACGTGAAACTTGTACATTATATTCATGCAATGCACACAGACCAATGTATTTCCGATGTTTATTACGTTTAATTTTGATATTTATAGGTGACAACCAATGAAAACATCAAATCTGGTATCTCAGAAAATTAGAATATTCTAAAGGCCAATGAAAAAATGTTTGTTTCTCTAATGTTGGCCAACTGAAAAGAATGAACATGAAAAGAATGTGCATGTATAGCACTCAATACTTAGTCGGGGCTCCTTTTGCCTCAATAACTGCAGTAATGCGGCGTGGCATGGACTCGATCAGTCTGTGGCACTGCTCAGGTGTTATGAGAGCCCAGGTTGCTCTGATAGTCGTCTTCAGCTCCTCTGCATTGTTGGGTCTAGCGTATTGCATCCTCCGCTTCACAATACCCCATAGATTTTCTATGGGGTTAAGGTCAGGCGAGTTTGCTGGCCAATCAAGGACAGGGATACCATGGTCCTTGAACCAGGTGCTGGTGGTTTTGGCACTGTGTGCAGGTGCCAAGTCCTGTTGAAAGGTGAAGTCTGCATCCCCATAAAGTTGGTCAGCAGCAGGAAGCATGAAGTGCTCTAAAACTTCCTGGTAGACGGCTGCATTGACCCTGGACCTCAGGAAACAGAGTGGGCCAACACCGGCAGATGACATGGCACCCCACACCATCACTGACGGTGGAAACTTTACACTGGACCTCATGCAACGTGGATTCTGTGCTTCTCCGCTCTTCCTCCAGACTCTGGGTCCTTGATTTCCAAAGGAAATGCAGAACTTGCTTTCATCAGAAAACATAACTTTGGACCACTCAGCATCAGTCCAGTCCTTTTTGTCCTTGGCCCAGGCGAGACGCTTCTTGCGCTGTTTCATGTTCAAGAGTGGCTTGACACACGGAATGCGACACCTGAATCCCATGTCTTTCATGAGTCTCCTCGTGGTGGTTCTTGAAGCGCTGACTCCAGCTGCAGTCCACTCTTTGTGGATCTCCCCCACATTTTTGAATGGGTTTGTCGTCACAATTCTCTGCAGGGTGCGGTTATCCCTAGAGCTTGTACACTTTTTTCTACCACATTTTTTCCGTCCCTTCGCCTGTCTGTTAATGTGCTTGGACACAGAGCTCTGCGAACAGCCAGCTTCTTTAGCAATCACCTTTTGTGTCTTGCCCTCCTTGTGCAAGGTGTCAATGATTGTCTTTTGGACAGCTGTTAAGTCAGAAGTCTTCCCCATGATTGTGGTGCCTTCAAAACAAGACTGAGGGACCTTTTAAAGGCCTTTGCAGGTGTTTTGAGTAAATCAGCTGATTAGAGTGGCAGCAGGTGTCTTCTATATTCAGCCTTTTCAGAATATTCTAATTTTTTGAGATACCAAATTTGGAGTTTTCATTAGTTGTCACTTATGAATATCAAATTTAAATGTAATGAACATTGGAAATACATTGGTCTGTGTGCATTGCATGAATATAATGTACAAGTTTCACGTTTTGAATGGAATTACTGAAATATTTTCAACCTTTTGATGATATTCTAATTTACTGGCCAGCACCTGTATAGTCAGTGACCTATCCAGTCATGGCATTGATGTCCTTTTCATATCCTTGGGAGAGAGTCATCCAATCTGTGGTCTCAAAACAACTCTGCAGGGCTTCTTCAGAGTCCTGTGACCATTTCTCACAGTTCTTTTTGTCACAGGTTGCCTCTGAACAAGTGGTTTGTATTCTGAGCAGAGAAAAACAAGATTGTGATCTGATTGTCCCAGAGGAGGCCTTGTTTTGGACATGTATGCATTCTTTACATTTGCATAACACAAATCCAATGTGTTGTTTTCTCTGGTGAAACAGCTGACAGACTGTTGAAATGTTGGAAGTGTAGCAGAGAGCGAGGCATGATTAAAATCACCAGATATAGCCACAAATGCATTGGGATGCTGCATTTGTAGCTTAGCGACAATGGAACTGATGGCATCATGTGTAGATTAAAAGAGGTTCTTTATTGAAAAATGTAAAACAAAACATATAACCTGCAGTACACTGGTTCTGTTCAGTTTAAAGAAAAGCAGCAGGAAATAGTTAAATAAAAACTACAGAGAATTTACATTTTTAGGACGGATCAAATCATTATTAGGCTTAAGTTGAATAAACAAATGCACATTGAAAACACTTCAATGCTATTTTATTAAAAAGCCTGTTTCTTAAAGCATTTTACCCTCATTTGATGCAAAATAAGAAGTTCTAAGGTCCAGTTTACATTAGAAAACATCCTACTGCATTCAACATTTATAATGCATTTGGTTTATATTAATTACCTACACAATAATACTCTGTAGTAATGTGTTGTGTACATTTAACAAGTTCATTCTGTAGCTTAAAACATACATGAAACCATCTAAAGTTAACATGTAAGTCCTGAAAGCTTCTAGAATAAACAAAGTTACTTTACCTGAAAACGGTTGTGAACAAACGCTGCTGATGGACGTGAAGCTGCTGCAGCTCCTAAATATTCCTGCTCCATTTTCGCTAGCTTTAGCATTTTTCCTTTGCGTGTAGCTGCCGGTAGGTGGTAGATGTCTCATTCGGTTGAGCTCACATTTCAGTTATAATTCCTAATCAAACCTTGAAATGAGTCATTTGCAATCAACTTGTGTTCAATGGTAGAGATTTAGTGGGCTTTAGTAATTCAGTTTGGTGTGAAGCATCCTGGAAAACTTGCGCTAAAACTAGACTGTAAACCTTTCCAGTGGTTTTCCGTCATTAACTGGTAATTTACTTTTGGAAAAAGATGAAAGCACATGCTATCTAGCTTGTGCAGCAGCTAAAGGTGCGATCACACAGGTCTGCTGTCTGATTTGGTTGAAATCTGAATCGTGAATTCCCAGATAGATTTTTATTTACAAAGTTTATTATCTGCTCTATCTAGCTGTGAAGAACATGGATATTCCTCTTTTTTTAGAAAGTTTCCTACTGAAACACTGATTGTTGTAACCCATTGAGCTCTTGAACACAGTCTACCCATTTCCCTCCACAGCTGCCTGAACAGTGAATGTTTGGACACTTCTGCCCTGTTCCATCTGTCTTTCTGTTCACTGTCCCTCCAGATCAACAACAAGACTAATGTGGTCACCAGCCCCAAAGAGCCTGCCCCCACTCCTTCTCTGGTACACTGTCTGTCTGCTCTTGCATGACCGTCTCTAACCCTGGCTTTCCACTGGCCGTGAAAGTGGTGGCGTAACGTAGTAGTGGCTTTCTACCCGCAAGCTCATTCACAACCCGGCACAATTCTGATGCGAAACTGGAGTGAAAACGTTCCACACAGCTGATCCCGAGAATAGCAACAGCACACGTGATTTCAGACGTTCACAAACAATAATAAACATTTAGAAAGACAGCTGCATGCAGGAAAAAATGTCTGTGGGTTATTTTCTGTTCCGTTTACATCGGTCACATAAGTTCACAGTAAATTATGTACTGCACATGACTTTTATTTTGAAAGTTTCCGGATGTTCTACACTGCTTTTGTGTTTGACTTCCTGTCTGGCTTGATCTAAACTGCAGAGTGTGACGTGTTTTGGAAGCGTAGCGCGTCAAAAATAGACTCGAAATGTAATGATGGCGTGCCCTTGCTTTTGGGGCGCATCCAAAAACTTCACACTTCTCTGCCGTTGGAAAGGAACTCATCCACTATAATGGCAGCTAATCGTGTTTCGCAGTGCTTTGACGTGCAGTGGAAAGAAGTGTTAGTCCAACATCAGTGACATCATGTTTTCAAATCTTTTTCACCTAGATGAATTTTATTGCTACGTTATTCTGCTTTGCTAGTTGTGTATGCTGCTGCACATCAGCTACAGTCTTGTTGTTGTTGGTGACTGTTGTAATGGTGCTGGGAACCACTGTGGTGGTTTTCAGACCATGTTTTTATTGTTGGTTCATGATTTGAGCTGCAGGAGTCTTGAAACAGTGTTATCTGTTTAATGTGCTCTACCAGGATGTTTTTATACAATGTTCCCATTAACCAGAGCATTGCTATTAGAAGCAAAGTGATCCCAGACTAGTCAGTCATTGTGTGATGACCTCTGACAGGTGACCTGTAAAATGGTCCACACTTGCATACTAAGCTGGTCCAGCGGTTAATAAACCAAATGGATCAGGACCCCCTATTGGAACGGTAAGCTTTGGTGGAGAATGGAGAGTACTGCCAGCATGTTCTGAGATAAGGAGTGTTTCCCACCGCCTTGCTTACGAGGTCACTGTCCTTCCTTGGTCAAAGAAAGCGGTTAAATGGAACAGACTTGCACGTCACATGTGATGATAGGCGGTCACATGACGTGACACGTGAGGTAAAGTTATATTTTGTACGTATACATTTCAATATAAATGTATTCTGAGCCTTTAACTTTTTTAATTGTGTATATATTGCTTAAATTAAATATGTAAGCAAGTTACTACCCGCTAGCTACCAAAGCTGCAACTACTAAGCAACTAACCAACCATAGATAACTGCTTTGCATCTAAAAAAAATGTAGCTATCACAATTACTCGACTTACTTTGAAACTGGAAATTTGCCCCCAAAGTAGCTGCTGACGGCACCTAATCCGCCCTCCTTTTGAAAATAGCGTGCTGTATTTAGGGAAATTTTTGATCAAGGCCAGGCTATAAGACACCTCCCGTGTATCCTTGGTCGGCTAGCTAAACGGCTAACAAATGGAAAACAGGCGCCTTGGTAGTAAATGAGCATTTGAACATGCCTTGGCAGTCCCTGATCTCCTAGGCAACCGGGGCAGGACCCAGGCATCAAGGCGAGGTCCCTTGACATTGAGAGAGACCCATGGAATAGCTTTAAGTGTCTTCTACATTCACCAGTGCAGTGATGTATACTATAACTCATGTTGGTTATGAACTCTGGTGGGGAAAACTCTGGCTCTTGTTTGGCCTTTCAATTTATCAAGCAGTGGATCCAGTAGTAGTTAAGGTGGCATAGGACGTTGTTCTGGACCAGACTGGCCTAGTGGTCTACTTAAAGGTCTCTACTTCCTTAAACTGGGCGGTGGCTCTTTGGTTAGACACAAAAATAAAATGATACAATTTTTTATCTGGTCACAGAATGTCAAACCAATCAATACATGATTCAGATTTTCTTTATAGCTTTGCTTTAGCTCCCACTGCACAGTTTGACCTGTCTTATGGCCGAGGTGTCAGTCTAACCCTAACCCTTCACCATGGTCTAACTAACACTATCTGAGTTTTAAAGATCTGGGTCTTCTACATAGCCTACATACTTGCATGAAAGGCTCTGTTATTAACTTTTCATAGTAGTGGTGTTGGATCTGTATTTGGTTATATTTCCACAAACAGACAGATGCATCAATGATCAGCTTATAATCCCGTCTCAGTCCTCTGAACTTTGTGGGACACCTAAATATTCCCTGGGTCTGTGTGGCCATGAGGATGTTCTGCAGTTTTAGTCTTCTGGGGTGTTCTGCAGCAGATGTCCAGAAACATTCAGCTGACCTTATCTGTTGTTGTGGGCTCATTCAATCCATCTATAACAGCATCTCATACATCTGTGTGTAGAAACATTGCAGTACCTCGTTTCCTGTTTCCCCCAAGTTGCCATCTTATTCTCCACTCTTTCTTCATCGTTGTAACTCTTGATTTCCCTTCTCCTGCTTCCTAACATACTGATTTTACACAAACCTGCTCTTCTACTTTTTTGGTCAAATCAGGAGCCTCAAACAACAGTTATCCACAACCCAACTGATGGAAACAAGGTATACAGCTGATCAGACGCTGATTTGAAGCTGTAGTTGGCGGCTGACTGTGCATCATTAATGTAGAGCTGCTTCTCGTCATCGTTGATGAGTGTTGCTTCTCGTGATGTTTGTGTTCCGTTGGTGGTTCTTAAAACTTAACTTCATGTCAAAACATGAGACTTCAGATTCTGCATGTCGAACATTTGCACGCAGTTTTTCTCTTAACCATGGTCATGTTTTGGCATTTTTGATATTTAGAGTAAAAAATTGAAATTTCATGTAGAATTAGAAAAAAAATGCACATATAAATATAATTTAGAAGTGCAAAGCCAGAAAAGGAAGCATTATTCTAACTGTTGTGGGACAGTGACGTTCCTGCATGCTGTTGGAGCAAGCTAAACCTCTTCAAAATAAAAGCATCCACAGTGTTTTGATGCTTTTTTCTGTATAATCCATAAAAAGGACATTGTGGGAACACATGCATGCTTGTTTTTATGCGTTGTGCCACTTTGTGCTTCACGATGATGCTGCAGGTCATAGTGTAGCAAACATCAAGTGTTGTAAGACTTTTGTGCTGATGTAGACATATGTGCAGCTTAAACTCACAAACAGTGAGATACCCATTCATGCAGGCTGCAGACTAACTATATGGTTTAAGATCCATCCATCCATTTTCATCTGCTTATCCGGAGTCTGGTCGCGGGGGCAGTAGCCTAAGTCGAGATGCCCAGACTTCCCTCTCCCCAGCCACTTGGGCCAGCTCCTCCGGGGGAATCCCAAGGCGCTCCCTGGCCAGGTGAGAGACATAGTCCTTCCAACGTGTCCTGGGTCTTCCTTTAGGCCTGCACCTGTTTGGACGTGCCCGGAAAACCTCACCAGGGAGGCGCCCAGGAGGCATCCTGACCAGATGCCTGAGCCACACCAACTGGCTCCTCTCAATGTGGAGGAGCAGCGAATCTACTCCGATCCCCTCCCGGATGATGGTCAAACGCCATCTCCAAATCCACAAAACACATGTAGATTGGTTGGGCGAACTCCCACGTACCCTCCAGGATCCCCCTAAGGCAGGGGTGGGAAACCCTGGTCCATTGAGGGCCGGTATCCAGGATATGTTAGTTTCAACCCTGCTTCAACACACCTGATTTCAATCAGCAGGTGATTAACAGTTTTCTGCAGGGCTTGATGAGCTGCTGAACAGGTGAATCAACTGCTGAATCAGAAGTGTTGGAGCAAAGGCATGCAGGATACCGGCCTTTGAGGACCAGGGTTCCCCACTCCTGCCCTAAGGGTATAGAGCTGGTCCAGTGTTCCACGGCCAGCATGAAAACCACATTGCTCCTGAATCTGAGGTTCGACAATCCGATGGACTCTCCTCTCCAGAACCCCTGAATAGACCTTACCAGGAAGGCTCAGGGGTGTGATCCCCCTGTAGTTGGAACACACCCAGTGGCCCCCTTTTAAAATAAGGGAACCACCATCTCACTCTGCCAGTCAAGTGGGACTGCCCCCAATGTCCACGTAAAATTGCAGAGCCGAATCAGCCAAAACAGCTTCACAACATCCAGATCCTTAAGGAACTCCGGGCGGATTTCATCCACCCCTGAAGCTTTGCCACAGAGGAGCTTTTTAACCACCTCAGTGACCTCAGCACCAGAGATTTGAGAGCCCAAATCAAAGTCCCCAGACTCTGTTTCCTCACTGGAAGATGTGTCGGTGGGATTGAGGAGGTCTTCAAAGTATTCTGTCCATCGATCCACAACATCATAGAGGTCAGCAGCACACCGTCCCCACTGTAGTGTTGGTAGCACACTGCTTTCCCCTCCAGAGGTGCCGGATGGTGGACCAGAGTCTCCTCGAAGCCGTACGGAAGTCTTGCTCCATGGTCTCACCGAACTCCTCCCATGCCCGGGTTTTAGCCTCCGCTACCACCTGAGCCGTATTCCCCTTGGACTGCCGGTACCCGTCTGCTGCCTTTGGAGTCCCACAGGCCAAAAAGACCTGATAGGACTCTTTCTTCAGCTTGACAGCATCCCTAACCTCCGGTGTACACCAGGGGGTTCGGGTTTTGCCCCCACGACAGGCACCGACGATCCTGCGGTCACAGATTCGGTCGGCCGACTCAACAACGGAGGTGCGGAACAGGGTCCATTCAGTGGTTTAAGATGTGAAATGGAAGTAAGATCCATCAAGAGTGTTACAAGTTTCTTTTTTCCGTTATCTGACAAGTCTGCATTTGCTGCTAATTCTTTTGGGATTTTTAGTTTTATTTTGTAAAAGCTTCACCATCTGCATCACCTCTGATAGCATTCAGACCAAGTGGAGCTTAGCAGAGCCTGTCCTGGTCTACTTCAACAGACCTCATTTTCTTATGTCCTCTATTTGTCCTCCTACAGGAGTCCAGTGAGAGCGCTAACACTACCATCGAGGACGAGGATGCGAGAGGTAGGTAACGTGGGAGCGGTGGTACTCCTCATTAACATTTACGACCCTGTCTATGAGTTTGTTTTATTGGCTTTAAAAAAACAGACTACGCTTTTCCTGGAAGATTTCTGCACTGTGAGCGTAATGTTGAGTTTGTGGAGCATTCTAGAGATTTGCTCCATTCCATTTTATTTATAAAGCACATTCCTACACGGCCGAGGCCAACCAAAGTGCTGCACAGTAAAAGAGCATAAAAATCAACACACGGGAAGAAGTAATAAAAGTAGTAAAGAAACTACTATAAAACAATAAAAATAAAACAAAAACATCGTAAAATGCCAGCTAGGCTGAAGTAAAAGCCAAGGAATAAAAATGAGCCTTCAGGCGTGATTTAAAATCTGAGAGAGAAGGGGCCATTCTCACTGCTAGAGGGAGTTAGTTCCAGAGACGAGGCGCACAGATTGAGAACGCTCGTTCTCCTCGCATCCTCACCCGAACACTTGGGACCTGTAACAAGCGGTGGTCTGCTGATCGAAGAATTCAACCAAGTTCGTAGGGCTGATCCAGCTGAGTCAAGTAGAGAGGCGCATAAAGATAGAGTGACTTAAAAACAAGAAGTAACATTTTAAACTGGATGCGGCAGCGCACCGGGAGCCAGTGCAGCTGGGCACAGGAGTAATGTACTCCCTCCTTCTGGTGTCCGTCAAAAGGCTGACTGCCGCATTCTGCACCAGCTGTAGACGTGCAACCGAGGAAGATGTGGATCCATAAAAAAGGAAATTCGCATAATCCAAGCGAGAGATCACAAATGCATGGGTCACTGTGTGCAGGTCACGTCTAGTCAGGATGGACTTCATCTTTGATAGCCGGCGAAGCTGGAAAAAGCAGGATCTAACCACCTGGCTAGTGTGAGAGTCCATCCTCAGCTCTGGGTCCAAAACCATCCCCAGGTTAGTGATGGTTGGCTTCAATAAGCTGCGAAAACAGGGTGGCAGGACAGGACCCTGAACTTAGACTCGTTCAGGTGTAAAAAGTTATTATAAAGCCAGCCCTTCACCACATTCAGGCAATCCACAGCCGGTTGCACTGACTCTTGAGGTTTTAATGAAACATAAAATTGGCAGTCATCAGCATGCAAATGATTAGACACGCCATGTCACCTAAAAATAGCTGCCAGAGGAAGATTGTAAAGATTAAAAAAATAGTCCTAAAATAGAGCCTTTGGGAACACCACAGGGCAGAGAGGAGGCTTCAGAGGCAAAATCCCCCAGCCTCACACTAAAACTTCTGTTGCTGTGGTATGACCTGAACCAGTTCAGGGCAGTTCCCTGGATACCCACTACCTGGTTCAGTCGGGACAGAAGTATAGCATGGTCTACGGTGTCAAAAGCAGCTGTGAGATCCAGCAACACCAGTAGAACATGGGAGCCGGAATCAGTGGACCACAGAACATCATTAAAAACTCTAACAAGGGCAGTCTCAGTACTATGACCGGGACGGAACCCTGATTGCAAAGGGTCTAAAATGTTAAAAGTCTGCAAATGGTCAGAGAGCTGTGTAAAAACAACTTTCTCGAGAAGCTTAGATAAAAACGGAAGCTTCGCGATGGGGCTTAAGTTTTCCAGGGAGGTAGAGTCCAAACCAGCTTTCTTCAAAACTGGTTGGACCACTGCCTGTTTGAAAGCCTGGGGGACAACTCCAGAGGTTAAATTCCCGTTCACAATATTTAAAATGAAGTGGCCAACCACAGGAAAAACCTCTTTAAGAAGATGCGGAGGCATCACGTCAGTCGGAGAACCAGAAGGCTTCAGCCCTGCCACCAGATCAGAGAGCAAAGAAAAAGAAATAGGCTCAAGGTGATCCATTGAAAACTGAGGGGAGTCACATCCAGGAGAGGCAACCAGCGAGGGTGAGATCAAGGCTCTGATGTTGGTGATCTTAGAAACAAAAAATCTAAGAAACTCATCCGAAGCATCAGAAAGAAAAGGCTCAGTGGAAAAAAATGAATTTAACACAGAAAATAATACTCGTTGATTACCAGAATTATTATTGATAATGTCAGAAAAATATTTTTTCAAGCCATCTTTACCACTTGCTGGAAGTGTCTCCAGGACTCCTTCAGCTAAGTGAAAGAAGCTGGATCCCTGTTTTTCATCCATCTCCGTTCATAGCTCCTGCATGCTCGTCTAGCAGAACGAGTATCAGAGTTAAGTCAGGGATCAGTTCTGCTCGCACAGCGCCGCAGCCTCAAAGGTGCCACTTGCTCCAAAACAGAGGCAGAGAGACTGGAAGGAGTGCAGCAGCTCATCAGGGTTATCAGTTCACAGGAGAGGAGGGAAGATCAACAACACGAGATGAGAATGACGCAGCCATAGATGACCTAATAAGCCGTGAGTGACACGGCATATCATGCTTAATCGGACCGAGTCGAGGCACAACAGTAGCAAATAAAACTGGTTGATGGTCTGATAAACAAGCATTATCATCCACCGCTAGTTCCTTGATTTCCACATCATGAAATAAAACCAGGTCAAGGATGTGAGTTTGTCCGTGAGTAGGAGCGTCCACCAGCTGAATCAAACCAAAAGAGTCCAATAAATGAGAAAACCCAGACACGAGGCTTCCCATGACAACACACATGAACATTAAAATCACCTAAAAGGAGAATCTTATCATATCTCAGAAAGATATCTACTAAAAAAAATCTGAAAACTGATAAATAAAATCCTTATTCAGCGTCGGGGGGTGTGGGGGTGCTTACATCACCGCGCACAATATCGGAGGTGAATGGCCGAGTTCAAAAGCAGAAAGTTCAACACTGGAATAAATTCAAGATCCGTTAACGGGTTTGCAGGAGATGGACGAGTTAAAGACAATCCCCCACCCCGGCCCGCGGGCCTTGGGGTGTTCAGGTAGGCACAGTCAGCTGGGAGAAGTTCAGCAATCACTGATAAATCACCCTGGTTCACCCAGAATTCCATCATACAGAAGAAAATCCAGCTTATACTCAGTAAAATAGTCTTTAAGAATAAAGGATTTGTTACCGATTGAGCGGGAGTTAATCAAAGCCCACCGGTGTAATCCAGGCGAACCAGCGTCGGGTTCAGCCATCTCAGGTGCGGCAGAAAGAAGTCTCCACCAAGCATCGGGCAGAGCGGCATCGAGCTCCACAATCCCCCACCCCCCACCCCCGCCGGAGGACAAGGCCGCCCGAAGGCAAACTAGGCACCCCTGTTCATATTCAGCCTCTCAGCTTTACTCCATGATAACTTCACTGCTCTGAGTTGAGCTGTGGATTTACTGCTGCTGTCGCATTAAAACCCAACCAGGTTACCATTAGAAACACACAGTAAAGTGGACAAAGACATTTCTAAAGGGCCTGTATTTGATATAGCGCCTTCTGGCATCCTAGAACCACCCAAGGCGCTTTACAACACAATCAGTCATCCACTCATTCACACGTTTCTGGGATTAAAACCTTCAGATTACCATAAAACTGATGTGTGTAGAGCTGCGTCTGCTCACACAGCAGGACTGATCGACTGTAAACAGACATTTATTGTTCAGATACTTTTTGTTAAAGAGCGGTTGTGCACATCTGTCCGTGATGTTGGTGAGATCTGGACTGGAACCGCTCTGGCAGAGTTGGTGGAGCAGCATAATGTCAGCTGTAACACACTTGGGTTGTTGGTGGAAAAAAACAACTTCCTTCTCCAAAACATTTACCACTCCATACCATATTTATTTATAAAGCACCATTTCAAAATAGCATGGCAGCTAACCAAAGTGCTGTACATAAAAAAGCCAAATGCTTGACCAAGAAACACAATAAGAACAGGCAAAATACATAAGAACAAAGCATAAATAGTCAGAGATAAAAATTCCTACTAAAAACAATAAAATAGGAGAACAGTTAACAGCACTATAAAAATAAAATAATGCGACGAATAATAAAAACATTTAAAATGGCACAAATAAAACAAAATACCAGATGGTGCGAGGTGCCAGAAGTGAGCAACTAAATCATAAAAATGGAATTAAAAACTCAGATCCGGTGCTGGATTGTCATGAAAAGTGTCACGGAGGGAAGGCAATGCTAAAGAAGTGCGTTTTCAGGGCCGACTTGAAACTGCTGACAGAGGGAGCCAGACGCACACGGAGGGGCAGAGAGTTCCAGAGTTTTGGGGCTGCATGAGAGAAGGCACGCTCCCCTTGTGATTTGTACCGAACCGTCGGAACAACAAGCAGCAGATGATCTGCTGAAGAAAGGGCACGGGTGGGAACATATGGGGTCAGCAGGTCCGTCAGATAGGATGGGGATGGGCGGTACAAAGCCTTGTAAACATATAATAAGACCTTGAAGTTAATCCTAAATTTGACTGGGAGCCAGTGTAAATCTGCGAGGATGGGTGTGATGTGCATGGGTCTGCCGGTGTTGGTTAAAAATCTGGCCGCGGCATTTTGAACCTTCTGCAGTTTGCTTAAGGCTGAAGCATTAATCCCATTCAGGACATAATTTGCGTGATCCAGACATGAAGTAATGAAAGCATGAATGACTGACTCAAGATCCGGGCGTTTGAGGATCGACTTAAGACGAGTGATGCGGCGGAGTTGGAAAAAGCAGGACTTGACAGTAGCGTTGACTTGTGTAGACACTGAAAGGTCAGAGTCCAGTTTCACACCTAGGCTAGTGGCACATGATTTGTGATTGAGTGGGAGAGTTGAGACATCTAAAGCACCATTCATGTTAGTGGGGCTAAAAAGTATGGCATCTGATTTGATGTCATTTAGCCGTAGGCAGTTTTGATAAAGCCAGGATCTGACTTGGGAGAGGCATTCTGACATTATAGAAAATGAGTGCTGTTGGTTGATTTGAAGGAAGATCTGGCAATCATCTGCATGAAAGTGGTAGTTAACCCCGAGACTAGCTAAAATCTTACCAAGTGGTAGCATGTAAATTGAAAAGAGGAGAGGACCCAGGATGGAGCCCTGCGGTACTCCCCATGGAAGTGGGACATTGGGAGAAGAGCAGTCTCCAACATGAACACTAAAACACCGACCATTAATGTACGACTTAAACCATCCGAGTGCAGTACCGGTCACACCCACCCAAAATTCGAGACTGTGAAGTAGGATGGTAAGGTCTACAGTGTTAAATGCTGCAGTCAGGTCGAGTAAGAGTAACAACACATGGGAGCCAGAGTCAGTCAGAATCAAGATGTCATTGAGTACCCTAATGTGTGCAGATTCTGTGCTGTAATTGCGTCTAAAACCTGATTGGAATGGGTCAAGAAGCCCATTGTCATCTAGGTGAGAAGTAAGCTGTGTGAGAGCCAGTTTCTCAACTACTTTTGAGATGAATGGAAGTTTTGAGATTGGGCGATAATTGGCCCAGTCAGACTGGTCAAGGTCTGATTTCTTCAATAGCGGCTGAACAACTGCATTTTTAAAAGCAGCTGGAAACACACCAGCAGGATAAAGTTTTGAAACTCATTGCAAAGAGCCCCTGTAGAGGGAGAAGAGTTGGGAGATTCTCCAAGGGATAGTACAGAGGTGAGGACACTGTACAGTTTCTTCTGGTCGTTTTTATGCCTAGTGATTATGCGTTCACAGACCCTGCATTGGCGTCTTAGGGCACGAGTCTCCTCATTGAGCCAAGGGTCTGCTACAGTTTTTTTTATGCCTGGATTTTAGTGGAGCGACTGCATTTAAAACAGTTGAGCAGGTAGAGTTGAAAGAGGTCAGCAGCTCCTCAACTCCTACACAGGTGGAATCAGGTTGGGAAGTGGATAGAGTCGCAGCTAGGCTATATGCTAATAGATTGGTGGTGAAAGGGGAAATTATTCTTGTAAGGTGTTGATTATGTTGCCTAGTGGATGGAGGTGTCAAGCCACAGATATTAAAAATTAAATTAGACCCGTACACGAGCGCTCCGAGGGTCGGGGAATATCAACGGCACCAACAGAATAAGAACCTGGAGAAAGGGTCTGAAAGGATCCTAGGGTGGCTGGTTAGGGTCATTTTGTCAGTTGGTTAATGTAGTACAGCAAAATTAGACTCGTTATTGTGTTGCTATTTATAGAAGATGGGTATAAAAAGCTATGAAACCAAAAGCTGTGAAAGTGAAACCAACCAGTCCATCCACTTACAGATTTACTGGAAGAATGATGAGAATTTTTAAGCGTAATATTGAAAAATGCAGCTAATCACGCTTAAATGATAACTCTTATGATTGAGGTCTGTGCTTCTGTTTGTGGTACGACTCCGCCACCTGCTGGCAGCAGTTGGCTCCTGCATCCGAGCCTTTAGAGGTGAGATAAGTTGATAACATCTGTTAAAGTGATCTATTAATAACACAAGTCACCCTCTAATGAGACGCTGTGAGAGCATATGGGCGTGGTGATGAGTTGTACGGGGTTGTGTGCAGTGTACGACCTCTGCCATCAGACTCCTTGATGCTTTCATAATCTGTGTGATGTCTCTAGACATCTTCTGACATCCTTTAACTCTGCAGTCAGAGATGCCAGGGTTTCCTATTTCTCCAACCTGGTGTCCCAGAGCAAAGGGAACCCTAAGGTGCAGTTTAACACCATCAGCAGCATCGTCTCTCCTGCCTCTCCTACAGCCCCCATCCACTCTGTTGCAGACTGTGAGAACTTTCTGTCTTTCTTTGTGGACAAAGTCAATAAGGTTAGATCTAGCATCTCTCCTTCAGCCTTATCGCCGCCTCTCCCGACTCCAACCAGGCCCATCATCCTAGATAGCTTTGCTCCTGTTTCTTTGCCTGAGTTAACCAAACTAGTTAACTCTATGAAGACCTCCGCATGCCCCCTCCACATCTTACCCTCATCTTTGTTTAAAAGTGCTTTTCAGTCCATCGGTCCCAGCGTGCTCTCTGTAATTAATGCTTCTCTGGTTTCTGGTCAGGTCCCTGCTTACTTTAAGAACGCTGTAATCCACCTGCTTCTTAAAAAACCGAGTCTCGACCCCTCTCTCCATAGCAGCTTCAGACCCATCTCTAAACTTCCGTTCATCTCCAAGATCTTGGAAAAAGTTGTGGCTAAACAACTCACAGCTGCACTTGATGAACATAACATCTATGATAGCTTCCAGTCAGGTTTTCGTAGAGCTCATTCTACTGAAACCGCTCTTCTTAGGGTCTCTAATGACCTTCTGACTCAGATGATGCAGGGGACTGTTCTGTTCTGGTCCTGCTGGACCTGACTGCAGCCTTTGACACTGTTGACCATCACCTGCTACTGGAGAGGCTGAGAGACTGGGTAGACCTATCAGGATCTGCTCTGGAGTGGTTCTCCTCTTATCTCTCTGAGTGCTCCTTTTCAGTGGCCGTCTCCAAGTTTAGGCCCTCCACCTACCCTTACCCATGGTGTCCCACAGGGTTCTGTGCTGGGGCCTCTGCTCTTCCTCCTCTATCTGCTTCCTCTTCAGCACATCCTGAGCTCCTTCAAAGGAATCTCCTACCATCTTTATGCAGATGACATCCAACTGTACATCTCCTTTAAGCCCCATGAGATGTCTAAGCTGCAGCTGTTACACACCTGCTTAGACTCTATCAAAACCTGGATGGTGGGAGCTTTCTACAGCTGAATGAAGATAAGACTGAGATCCTCATCTGTGCCCCAGACAAGCTGGTTCCCAAAGTCAGAGACTCTCTTGGTCAGCTTGCTTCTCACACCAAACCTTCCGTCAGGAATCTTGATGTGACCTTTGACCCAGCTCTCATCCTGGATCCTCATGTCAGTTCTCTTGTTCGCTCTTCCTTCTTCCATCTCAGGAACATTGCTAAGCTGAGTCCCATTCTGTCCCGCTCTGAACTTGATACAGTTCTCCACACCTTCATCTCCTCACGCTCTTTTCACGTGTCTGAGCAGAACCTCCCTGAACTGTCTACAGGTGGTTCAGAACACCTGTGCTCGGCTTCTGACCAAGTCCTCCAAACACACCCACATCACCCCGCTTCTCCTCCAGCTTCACTGGCTGCCAGTCAACTTCAGGGTTCATTTCAAGATCCTGGTTCTGGTCTATAGGGTCTTACATGGACAAGCACCGTCTTACATTGGTGATCTTCTTAGTCCCTACACCCCCAGCAGGTCCCTGAGGTCCAGTGACCAAAGCCTACTGGTTGTGCAGCACCAGGCTAAAGACCAAAGGTGACAGATCATTTGCTGCTGTGGCCCCCAGACTCTGGAACTCTCTCCCCCTGAGCCTGAGATCAGTGGACTCAGTGGTCTCCTTTAAAAAGCAGCTGAAGACTCACTTGTTCAAGCTGGCTTTTGTATGACCTTCTTCACCTCTCTCTCTTTATTCGGCTCTCCCCACCTATTCCACCTTCCTCAGGATCCACTGATTTCCCTCTTTCCTGTTCACTCTCTCTCTTTCTTAACATTTTGTTTTTTAATCACAATTGTCTATTTTTGCTCATTTTAAATATATTTTTAAACATTTTCTAAATTCTTTTTTTTTAATGTTTTTACATTTTTTTGTTTTTGTGAAGCGCCTCGTGATTTTTATGTTGAGAGGCGCTATAGAAATTATATTTTCTTCATCTTCTTCTAAGTCGAACTTTGAGTTGTAAACTCGTCCAAATGGAGCCAGCTCTGTGTCAGAGGTGGTCAGGTCCAGATGTTTACTGCTTCAGCACACCTGGGCTAAATGAACGGGCTGAAAACAGATATTTACTGAACTTGGTGACATGCTGATGTGGTAAATGAATGAATGAGGTGGGCTGAAGTAGAGAAGCATCTAATGGTTGCTTGTCAGATGTCTGGTTTACTGTGTAGGGAGTGATTCGTAATCAAATCCAAATGGTTTCTTTTTAATGAACCTTATTTGTGCATTTAGGCACACAGTCAGGTTTTATGTGTTCATCTATCACTGGTGTTGCTTTTGCTGTGACATCTTTAGTTATTAATCCTGATGGTTTGCAGATAAAAGTTGGTATTCTCTCCCTAAGAATGTAAATGTTTTTAACTTTATTTTAACTAGACCTGGGCGGTATGGCAAAACGTTCATATCACGGTTTATTTTTGATTATATCGATTTTACGGTATTTGACGGTATTTTTCACAAGGCCGTGATTTCCCAGATTATTTCTATAAGAAAATAATTGCTGCACTAGATTGGCCAGTTTACCTTCATGAGCCGAATACCAGTTTTTCCATGTCCAGTCACAGGTAGGTAAACGCAGAAACCCCCTCAAAGTACCCTTGTCAAAAGAAAGCAGTTAAGAAAAAACCACTAGAAAGATAAAATATTGCAGTCAAAATCAACTATTTTTATTGAACACAATTTGCATGTAATCTGTGCAGTTAACCATCTTTATGATTTCACATCCAACGTTATTGCGTTGGTTATCTCGACCCACCGCTTGCTCTTTTTTATAAACAGTCCCTTTAGCGAACGCGTCTTTAATGGACGTCTGACTCTGACTGCTAGCCGTTTTAGCCTCGGAGGTGGAGGGTGCAGATCGAAGCTTGAGACATCCTTGGTATTCCAAGACGTGTTTTCGGCTGAGGTGATGAAGCA